>NC_090800.1:10817500-11027500 GCF_036512215.1 Solanum lycopersicum
TTGTGTCAATCTTATTACAATGAAAAGATGGTGAAAAAGTTTTATTATTTTGATGTATTTCCAGTGAGAACTCCTTATCATCCTAGCATACACTTGAAGAAGAATAAAGAATCTAGTGTTTCTCAAACTAAATAAGCTAAAATAATTGGGAGTTTTATGTTTCTCATGAACTATACGCGTCCTAATATAGCTTATGTTGTTAGTAGATCGAGTAGATATACTCATAATCCTAGTAGTGAACACTGAAATGCTCTTCATAAGTTCCTAAGGTTTTTGAGAGGTACTATGAATCGATGCTTGCATTTTAACAAATTTTCTGCTAGTTTAAAAAGTTTTTGTGATGCAGACTAGGTAACTGACAATGATGAAGCTAGCTCCACCAGTGGCTATGTGTTTACTTTGGGTGTAGGCGCTATTTCGTGGAAGTCTTCTAAACAGACTTGTATAACACATTCTAGCATTGAATCAGAATTCATTGCTCTTGAGTTGGCAGGGCAAGAAGTTGAATGGATGAGAAATCTTTTGGCAGATATGCCTTTGTGGGGAAGACAAACTTCAATAGTTTCTCTTACTGTGACTCACAAGAAGTAATTAAAATTGCTAAAAATAGTGTGCACATTGACAAATAAAGACATATTCCCATCAGACATGGTGCATTTAAACAAATGTTGAAACTGGGTGTTATTTCCTTGGAATATGCAAGGTCCGTAAGAAATTTGGCGGATCATATGACCAAGGGCTTGAAACTAATATAATCCTTGAAACGTCGAGGGGGATGGGTCTAAATCCCATTGATTAAGGTAATGTGGTGGACCAGTTAGGCCTCAATATACACCAAATTTCTATCCCTATGGCGTGAGGCAGTGTTTTATAAGGTTGAGCTTATTTTGCTCTTAATGATTCTATAGCCGAAAGGTGGTCTATTTGAGATAGACTTGATGGAGTCACCTACATGAGTTTAAAGGTATATTTTCCTTTTATAGAAGACTTGGGTCGTCTTTCTAGAGCACTCATAAGACCCAAGATGTGTGTGCATGACCATAAAAGCACTTTGTTTGTATCAGGGAGGTTGCTTAAAGTTTAAGGATATAGTATGGGTTATGGAGGTCTCAAATTATATCCATTCAGTTCAAGAGTTTTTCACTTTGTGGATATTGAGTTGTTGTCTCATTTTCACTATGTGTTAATTCAAATCGAAAGATATTGAAACTTAAGTACATGTTCCTTCCTTTTGTCTAAAAGTCAGTTCCTACTCTTCATCTTTGCATTGGTGGGGGGTTGTTGAGTTAATACAATAGTTGAGTTAATTCTAACTATGTTAATTAAGTCTAATACAAAGATATAACAACAATACGTTTCAAAAGAGAAAACATATCCATTCCAATAGACAAACAAGAGGTTTCTATAAAAGTGAAATAATGGCCTTTAATGCCATTAATCTTGACAATCCGTTTCTTAATATGAAAAAGAAAAATTAACTCTTCTATTTCAAACTCCTCCTCTTGAAATATCTATATAAAAATGACAATTTTTGAGCATAAAAAATACAACACCAACCATAAAGGAAATGAAAAAAGAATTTCCCTCCTTTCATCATATTCTTTGAATATTTTTGGGCATTTGGTTTTGTGCAACCTCCAAACTCTTAGCCAGGAGTGAACATGTTTGAGAGTAACTATGAAACCTTGAGGAGCGACCGGCTATAACGATTCACATCGGAGTCAATTCAAAATCACTTTCAAGGCAGTGGCTTGCCACGACACAGCACTTGTGATAAGTTCTTTACTACTTTATAATTTCAATCAAATATCAATATTGTAGTATTTTTCCTAAGCGTATTATCTTTTCTAAACCTTAAGTGTTGGAGGACAAATAAAGTATCACAAACTTGTACAATTTGCACTAAATTTTATTTTATTTTCAAATAAAATGTTTTTGATTTCATTTTATCAATACAAAAAACTAATCCCACTATCACTAAACATCAAAACTTCATTGTTAAAATATAGAGGGAAAAATTCTCAAATAATACTATTATCTATATACATTTTAATAAAGAATTTTCTAGCTAATTCATGTTTTTATTATAAAAATCACTAATTGATTGTTAGATTTGATAATCGGCTCCAAATAATTCTTCAATAGTTGTTTCTACTTTCATTGTCCAAATCTATGTTGCATATATATTTTCTTGGTACACTAAAATAAATGTCAAAAAGAAAAAATAATTTCTGACAAGTCAAATTTCGTAAGTATTTCAAGAGAAAGAACATTATATTATTGTTGGTGTCTTTCCAAACTAGAAATTCTTCTTTACTTTAAAAAGTAAAATAAAATCAAATTAGGGATAGAGAAAGAGGAAATGTAGGAGGGATTACAAAGTAGGAGTCAAACCCTCACTAATAGATTGAAACTTCTTCTAGTCAATCAACATAACTACTAAGATTCTCCAACTAGCAATTCTTTGTATGTAATGATCATTATTTCTCAATGAGTCTGTAAGATTATTTACAATCTCTCTTCAAATGCATAAATTATTCTTCATTTCTATCGAGTGTTTATAATTTTCATTAATAGCAATATGCGGGTGAAATTTTTTTTATATATATATATATATATATATATATGCATTTTAATTAAATATATGTATATATATTTAATTAAAAATTGACAGCAAAAAGGTAATATCGGTATTGATATCTTTATTCATGCTATGTTTATGTAGGAAAAGTTTTTTGAATTTTTTCAAACAATAAGTTGAACAAAGAATAAAGTTAAATGAAGAAAAAGTGATTATAATTCTTATGACAAAATGGAGAACATTTATCAAGATTTGATAAAATCTTTGATGTGATGAGATCTCACAATCATTGTTGTCTTTTACAATCTCGACTTTCCAAGACTGGCAAATTCATTGCTAATCTACATGTTATTGGTTCTTATACTTATATTTGTACTTTATTTTAAACTAAAACTATGACAATTAAATAGAATACTTCATTTCTTCTATTTCATGTGACACTCTTTCCTCTTTAATCCACTATGAAAAAAATAGTATTTTCTTAATTGAAACATGATAAACTTTGAACTTCACATCTTTTTATCTTTGAAGGCATGCTTATTTTGACTCTACATGAAACAAAAAAATTCTAAAACTAGTGGTCTTAAATACACTGTAATAATTGTGTGAATATATAACTTCTCAATAATAGTAAAATTGAAAAAAATTACGACTTGATTATTTTCAAATACATACATATGTCATATATTTTTTAACAGATTGATGATAAAATGGTGTTTCATAAAATCGAAAAGGAGTATATGACATGTTAAATACCACAAGTCATTATTTTTTCTTTTAAACTCATTGTGAGGTCTAATTTATAGTGTAAGGATCATATAATATGGGTTAAATACTCTATATTAGTGCTAACATTTATATTTATTTTTATGAAAGATCTATATTATATTAAAAAAATTAAGCAACATATGGATTTACAGACTATTCAAAACAAGTTGGCACAAGATTTTTTTTCGAACATCAAAATTGCCAATTTCATTAAAGAACTCCTATTGATTTTCAACAACGACATTGTTTATTAACCATATGAAGCACTTCCAAATTCTATTGCGCTTGAACTCAAAGCCATTATTGTGAGGGAATGGGTAAAAAGCCCTAATTAATCGCAAAATTGTGTGTTGATAAGATGCATCATGCAATACAATGTTGGCCAGACAAAAATTGGAGAAAAAGGGTATATAATGCACATAACAAAGCTCAAGAAGGTGAGTCATCAATGAGGAGTACGAGAGTGAGAAATAGGGTTTGTGAGTTTAAGAACGGTCAAAATAATTATTGCAAAGGGAAACAAAAAAGAATGACAAAAAAAATACTACGTAAATAATGAGTGAAGCTTACTAGAAGGTGGTCGAATTTATAGAAGATTTTTTGGTGTAATAAATTTCTTTTATTTTGTAATTCTGTTAAGATTTCGTAATTTATTATCAATGTAGATCAGAGACTACAATTAATCTCCTAACCCTTGTCATCTGCCTTTTTTAATATCAAGATTTTAAGTTTAATTTTGAACAAAAAAAGGTCACATAATTGAATTTACATAATTCAGTTGATAATGTGAATAATTGTTTGATACATGATCTGCATCCACCTCCTTTTTTTCTAGAAAAAACTAATATTCAATTTTTTTAGTACATTTGATCATTTTTATAATAGTTATTATTTAATTGCCTCCTACCATATCATTCTCTACTGCCCAGTCTTTCTAGTAACACGTTGGAAGTAATTGACTTTAATTTACTGACTGAAATGATCAGTCAAGACCATAGCTTCTCACTAAAATATCATTATTTCACTCATTGTTTTATCTTTTTATGATTTGTAATTTATGTAATATCTAGGACATTTATCAACTAAACTTACTATTATCACATGTATTAAGGTTAGTCAAAATTGCACAAAAAGAAAGAAGATGAAATTGATAGAATGTACTAATAATCTGAGTCTATTGAAACTACTGTGTCTCATTAAGCCTGTTATGACCGTTGCACGCGAACTTCAAATAAATTCTGTTGCATTAAAATTAATTCTGTTATTTAACTCATTCTGAATTAATTTATAAGAGAAAAGAAATTGATTAACAGGTCACATGATTTGTCAAATCCAAATTCAAATTCAAAACAAAAACGGAGGTCGACTAAGTACCGACGACGCGAGGGGGCACCTTCTTCTCAGACCTTTAAGAAGCAAACGAAGTGTTTTCTAATATAAGGACAACAATTTCCTTTCTTCTACCGATATGAGATAAATGACTTTTCATTTGCACTTTGCAAATAACTTATCATTTTCCCTCCAAAATTGGTTCCTCATTTCATTTTTCTCTTCTCATTTCCTGTTCACACTTTGCTAAAACACAACATTTACTGCCCCTGTAATCTTCCTTTTCATCATTGGAAGGATGAATTTCTCCCTTATAAATAGTGATGGTCTTACTTTGTTAGCAGAACATTGAGAATAATTATCTTTTGTTTAGAAAATGAATGTGGTCAACCATGATCATAACTTCTCATTGAAACTTTATTATCTTATACTTTATGTTTTGTAATTCATGTAGAATTTAAGCCATTTATCTACCCAATTAACTATCCCGTGTTCTTCCTATTCAAGACGGTATTACTTTGTTAGGAGAACGTTGGGAGTAATTGTCGTTTGTTTAGTGACTGAACGCGATCAACCATCTTGTCCATAGCATCCCATTGAAACTCCATTGTTTCAATCATTATTCTATCTTTTTATGTCTTCAAACTCATGTAATTAACCTCTAGGTCATTTATCTACCCAATTTACTACTTTGTAATCTTCTTATTTATTGCAAGAAAAAATTTCTCCCCTATAAATAGTGATGGTCTTACTTTGTTAGCACAATGTTAAGAAAAATTGCATTTTATTTAGTGGTTGAACATGGACAGTAATATTGGCCAAAACTTCTCATTGAAACTCTATTATTTCACTCATTATTCTATCTTTTTATGTCTTGTCACTCATGTAACATCTACTTCATTTTTCTATCCAATTTACTACCTCATTATCTTCCTATTCATTGCAAGGAAGAATTTCTCTACTACAAATAGTGATGATCTTACTTTTTTTTTTGTTGTATTAGAAAATATAGAGTGCATAAAAGTGAGTTAAAAAAAGTTCTTAGTATACAGTTCTGGATTCAACTCTTGTTCAGTATAGTTGTACTTTGAGATGCAGGTATGTTGTCTGGAGGGGACAAATTAAGATGATTAATGCTAGATTTGTGAAAAGAGTTCTTGTCATGAGCTTAAATCTCCTTAAAGAAAGATATATATATATATATATATATATCCATGTCTCTACCTGAAGATAATGTATTTTAATTGTAATTTTAAAATTTCACAAACAAAAACTAGTTGACTTTCCCATATAAATGTATATCATCCTACAATTTTTTATTTTATTTTTTAACAAAGAATATATTATCTAATCACTTGATGAATATCTACATGTAAACCTAAATTTGTTTTCTATATTGCTATTTTTTGGTCATATTTTTTTCTTACAACCATGTTCCGAAATTTTCTTTTGAATTGTGGGTCTATTAGAAAAAATATTATTATCACACAAAGATAGGAATAAAATATGTGTACTTCGTAGTCTTACCCTCCTGAAATTCACTTGTGGGATTGTACTAAATGTTCACTATTAGAAAAGCCGACATCAAAAGGGGTTTGGATAAACACATCTTTTGAACTGTGCATCTTTTTATTCCGCAAAGGGGTAAGATTTGTGTACATCCTACCTCTTTGACTCAACTGTACAATAATATGTTTTTACTACTAAAATATGATATTGAGCAAGAAGTCATTAGCATAAGTGATGGTGATGTTTAAAAAATTGATCATAAATCTTGACAAATTGCCTTACAAAAAGTTAAGGTGATCGTCAAAAATTTGTCCACAAAAATATGGATGTATCGCCAGTTCGCCACAATATTTTCTGCAACAACGATAATATCATATTGATTGATTTGTCTCTCGATACATTTGAAATATTTCTGAAGGAAGTAAAATTGATACACTCCCTACTAGTATTGTTGAGCTCCTTCCAGTTGTACTTTGTAGTTTTAGAAAAATCAAATCATTCTTTTGCTATTAATCTATAACTATGCTCTTGACAACTCAATGATATATTAATATGTGAGTTGAACATTTCCAGCCAATTCAATGAAATATCATTTATTTACTAATCATAAATAATTTGGTTCTACGAGTTGAAATTTCTCTTTTTGAAAGGGTGGAACACTTTGAAGTTTGACTTTAAGCAACTTTGTGATGAATTAACCAAATATGGGATAATGAGTGATGAACTTTTAGAAATGGTTGCTATGGGAAAGGAAAGTTGTGAAGAACTCTATAATAATAATTTGGAATGTTATTTATCTATTAAAATTTCTTAAATTTATTTTCTTAAATGCTCTTTCTTGAACTTTTGAGTGACTACTCATGTCTATCGATTACAACTTAAAAGAATCTTAACCATCATTTCTATATTCAACAATTCTAATCAAGGAATTCTCATTCTTTATCCTCAATCAGTTGATAGTTTTTATTTCTCTAGTTATCCTAATATGTTATCCGTAAATTTACGAGGAAGCATCTCACTTATATTTCTATGCACTTTTCAGTATTTATGGTTAAAAATGATATTGTGAAATCACTTTGACCATAAAAAATAGTAAATTATTTGAAATTTACTTCATCTCCATTACATACTCACTCCTCTTCACTTGGAATACAATTTTCTTACTTAAGTATTCTTGCCTATAGAATGTAAGATACGTCAATATTGAAGAAGAAAGTGTAGGTAAGGTAAGAATTCACCATATTCCCTTTAGCTAATGAGGAAAGAATATGTGGACCATTTTTCTCGAGATTATAAAATTGTGCCCTCCGTATTTGATGCACATAACTTATTTTCATAAGGTGAAAAGTATAATCGATAAGTAGGAGACCTTACATCGATCTATCATCATCATGTACTTTTACTTGTTCGCGCATCCTTCATGCAAGGCGATTCAAATTAAAGAAAAGGATTTCTACCTTTAAGCATGGGGCATAAGTATTTGAACATGAGATGGGCTTCAATGTTTACCAAATTCCTCTATGGAGTAAATAATCCTTGGTCATTGTGCATGAAGTTCATTGAGACAATCAATAAATTCAATTCATATTGTTCTCAAATTTTTGGAGGAGGTAGAAAACTCTTCAGGATTACTTCATCCTTGGTGATCAGTACATTTCCCATACAGTCATTATCTACAGTACATAGAAATTCGATTATTTATATTCTCGCACAATCCAAATGTTTGTAGTTGTGAAAGGGGGATGAAGATATTTACAAAATGAGGAACTCATGAAAATCATGAAAATTCCATATATATTTTAGCCATTTTGATAATATTACAAGGTTTACCTTTCTTTATCATATTCAGATATTTCCTATTTTACCCTTAAAAACCTTTTTTTTAAAAAAAAATCTTTGGTCGTATAGTCCATTATATTAATTATCCAAAAATAAAAATAAAATTAAGCCCAAGCCCAAAATAAAACAATCAAAATAATTTATTTCTAATATGATTAGGGTAAAACCCACTTTCATTAACCCTACCTATAAATGCTAATTGCAACTTACACTTGAGCTCATTTTCTTTCTTCTCACTGTCTTGCCTCCTTGTTCACGGTTGAATGTTACTCAACTCATTTTTCTCTTGTGGGCTGTTCCAGCTCTCTAATCCAACGTTCTTGTCTCTCTTCTTCTCAAACTAGAAGTGTCAATTAACCAAGGTAATGTAACTCCTATCTTTTCCTTCTCTTTTTCATCACCGTTCTAACTCTTTTTTGTTTCCCTAGGTGAAAGAGGTTTTTTCACTGAAAAGCTTATCTAGAATTTTGAAATGTTCTTTCATGTTTAAAAATCGGCTATAAGAGAATCAAAGGAAACTCTTCAATTTCTTACCTAGAAGATATTACTCTTTGCCAAATCACACATGTATTCATTACACATTACTAATATATCTTTAGTGATATGAGATTAAAAAGAAAATTTAAACAAGAGATTACTTCATTTCAAATAAGTAATAGATTAGACTTTTCTTGGTTTTATATCAAGGGTGTTATTGTAGCTAGCTTGGGTTAGTTTATCTACTATTATAAATAGTAGAAACTAGGTTTTATTTTAGGGGTTGATTTTTTTAATGAAAATTTAATATTTATTTTTCTTTTTGATTTTGGGGAAACCCTCAATTCTGTTCAGTTGAACCTTCTTGATAAGTCTTCACTTGTATTAGTCCAATTTCTTTTTACCCTTAGAGTTTATTCTAGTAATCATAAATCTTTTAGTTGCTAGATCATCTTTTTTTCTTCTTCTGAATCTCTCTGTCTTTCTTTCTACTTCTTGATTATATATTTTGTTTGATTGATTGTATTTCGCTTTATTGTTTTTGCATCTAGGATTACATCAATTTGTATCTCTCCCTCTGCCTTTCTATTTCTAAACCATAATTCTTGCTTGCTTGATTGTGGTACTAGGCAAGTCTATCCTTCAAGGCACAAACAAATTAAATCACCAAGATTTTTTTGTCACCGTTGGTAATTGTACTTGATGCATCATGGTTCTCAACTTACTTCCTTGACAACCAGGTAATGTTTTGATTATATGCTAAAAAAATTATATTTCTGATGCAAAAGGAATTTTCCTCTAGTGAACAATATATTATTTGCCTTTTTATTATGTTCCATGAACCTACTACTCTAGGTAGGTATTAAGTGAAGTACCCTTAAAAATAAAATCATTTCCAATGTTACCTGTGCAAGTTTGGACGTGCTTGTAAAATATCAAAATTCATCTATAATGAACCATTCAATCTTAAAATGTGAATCATTACTGATGATAACACTACTTTGGTTAAGAATCCCTATTGCCTTCAATAAAAATGTATAGTAGGCTAAGACAAATGATTAGAAATAGAAAGAAGTGGTTGATGTGGTTGAAGCACTAATAGGTTCCTACCTCAACTCTTGTGGGGAAGAAGCGGCTTAACCATTTATGAAATGACTTTGTTGAACAGTAATATTGTCGATACACCTATGACAAGACTCTTCCATTTGACTGCTAAGAAACAAGTTAATATGTCTGGTACTTTGAATCCCTGCTACATTTCAAGTTGCGTGATCCTTCACTGCTTGTTGAAGATCTAACTAAAGGATCATAAAAGCTACCTGAGATTCCACGATGATATCAACACTAGGAATTCTTGGAGATACAATGCTAGATTATGTTGTTACAACATATATCTATTTCAATTATTCAAACTGACTCCATGACTAATTATTGATTTGATGTATGCTTCTATTAAAAATGAATTATATGCTCAATCCATAGAAAAAGGCTGGCATGCACAAGCACCTTCTTCTTCATGCCTCGCCAAATTTGTAAAGACTGTACTGTCGATGATTATTGAAAATTGGATCTTGTTGTACGTTCGTATGGGAGGCAGAAATGTTGCCAATCTGTGTTTTAAAATCAGAAATTACCGATTCTAATAAATTGTTCAGAAATACGATGTAACTGAAATTCGTAGAACCAATAAGAGAAATGAACAAAAATTTAATTCACAAAAAGTAAACTTTGTAAAAAATGTAACAAAATCTTAAAAAACTTTTAAATTGGAAAAATATCAAGTCCACTAAACTCACAGTGCCCCATTAAGGAAATTATTCCCTCTATTATATGAGGTTTGATTTGGAATGTAACCTCCTAGGCTAAAATGATCTTAATCAAGAGAGAGTAGATACCAAAAAATCTAATGTCAGTGAACCAATCCACAATAGGAAAGTACACAAAGAAAAATATGTGCAGAAGAAGAAGAAGAAGATCATAAAATTCGTAAGGAAATATTCTAAAGAATGAGTGATATTTATAGTCAAGAAGAATAGTTTTCGAAAGGTTGCAACCCTTTAAGAATTCGCACGACCATTAATGAAAGTTTGCAACCTTTCAAATGGTAATGAATGTTCCTGAAAGTTGCAACCATTTAGAACAGTCATGGCGGAAAATTTAAATAAAATGGCTAAGTTCAAATAAAACGGGTCGCGCGCGAATCTGAGTCAGGTCGGGTTAGTCAACTAAAAAGTTGAATCATTTCGGCTAATTTCAACTTTTGTTATCAACTAATTAGTTGAAAACATTTTTGGCCATTTAATTAATTAATTAATTAATTAAAATAAATTTTGTTTAAAGAATAATCTCTCGATCATTTGCCAAAGACAAAGCTGAAGCCTAAGCTGAGACGAGTGAGCGATGACGACGACGGAGCAAGGGCGGTCCCTAGTTCTGACCCTTTTAACAATTAACATGAGTGTTTCTGTATGTAAGCTCTCCTATTATTTTTTAACCACCGATGAGGGACAAATTCCTTCTCATTAAAGCATAAGAGGACCTTTCAAATTCCCAACTCTTCAAGTTCTCAACATTTCAAATTCCTCTCTTTCCCTCTATTTCCATCAATTCTTGCTACATACCCAACAATCCACAACATTGATGGTGAATGGTTATAACATAGGAATGCACAGAGAATTGTGTACTTTACAGGCAAGAATTATTTGCATCTGGATATGTAGGTTTTCCCTTGGACTTTTCGTAGTGAACATATGTCGGATATACTCGGTCAGTCAATAGATGTGATATCTTTGAACCGTCGAGCTTTGATGTATACCTAGACAACTATATGTCACACAATTAACCTTTTACTATTTATAGTTCTTACGGTTGTGTTGGTTTCAGCCTTGAACAACTCCTGTTTCATGAGTGTATAGAGAATAGGATTTTGACATAAAATTCTCTTTGAAGCGGCTTCCACTTCACACTCACATAGGTAATTTCTAGCCGTGTCATCTCGTAAATACACTATTTGGTCAAATCTACCAAACATAGAAAATCATTTAAAACTTTAAGTTTTATTGCCTCATTAACAAGCCTTAAAGTGTTAGCCTTGTTCCTGAACATTGTATTCATCATGAGAATGGATTAAGTAATTGACAATGTCGAACCAACAACCGCAACTTTGTTTTTCTCGATGAATCTAGCTCTTGGAATCTCCAACTGCTAGATAGAGTTACCATCATGCTGACTTGTCCTATGCCGTAAACATATTCCCTTAGATGATCTTTTAACTGCCTCTGTCACTAGGACTTTCATTAGTAGATCTGTTACATAATCTCTTGACTTTAGATAGTTTATTGTGATAATTCCACTAGAGAGCAGTTGTGTTACAGTGTTATGTCTCCGTCGTATATGACAAGATTTCCCGTTGTACATAACGCTCCGTGCCCTACCTATTTTTGCTTGACTATCGCAATGTATGCAAATAGGTCCAACAGGTTTGGGCAAGAATGGAATATCCTCTAGGAAATTCTGGAGCCATTCAACTTTTTCACCAGCCTTATCCAAAGCAATGAATTCAGATTCCATTGTGGAACGAGCAATACATTTCTGTTTCGATGATTTCCAAGAGGCTCTTTCGGAGCCATTCAACTTCTTCACCAGGTGATCCAATTTGCATCACTATATCCTTCAATCACAATAGAATATTTTTTATAATGCAAAACATAATGTTGTGTATATTTTAGAGAACCATACAGTGAGTTTGATTCGGATTACTAGTGAACCGACTCAGTTTACTAATAACACATGTTATATATGGTCGCGTACAATTCATAATATACATCAAACTTCCCAATACTCTGGCATATTCCAATTGAGAGTCCTTCATTCTTTTAAAATGTTCAGCTTAAATCAATTGTAGTTTTGACAACATTGAAATTCAAGTACTTGAACTTATCCAATACTTTTTCAATATAATGAGATTGAGATATGATGGTCCCTGGGGAGTTTTGATAATCCTTACCTCTAAGATCAAATCAGTAACTCTTAAGTCCTTCATATCGAACTTGCTGGATAGCATGCGCTTAGTATCATTTATATCGTCAATGTCTTTACTCATTATTAACATGTCATCAACATAAAAAACAAACAATAACTTCATGATTCATAACATTTTAATGTAAACACATTTATCACATTCGCTAATCTTGAATCCATTTGCCAACATTGTTTGGTCAAATTTAGCATGTTATTGTTTGGGTGCTTGCTTGAGTCCATAAAGTGATTTTACAAGTCTACACACTTTCTTTTCTTTTCCAGGAACTATAAACCCTTTAGGTTGTTCATTGTAAATTTCTTCCTCCAACTCTCCATTTAAGAAGGTTGTCTTTACATCCATTTGGTGGATTTTAAGATCATGCACTGCTGCTAGTGCTATTAAAATCCTAATTGATGTTATCCTTGTAAGTGGAGAGTATGTGTCAAAGTAGTCCAGACCTTTCTTTTGTTTGTACCCTTTGTCTATCAGTCTAGCCTTATATTTGTCAATCGTCCCATCACGTTTCATTTTTGTTTAAAGATCCACTTTGATCCTAAAGGTTTATTTCCTGGAGGAAGATCAACCAGGTCCTAACTCTGATTGCTTAAAATTGATTCGATCTCACTATTAACTGCTTCTTTCCAATAAGTTGACTCAGACGAAGACATAATTGCTTTAAATGTTTGAGACTCATTTTCAAGCAATAGTGCTACAAAATCTGGTCCGAAATAAGCAGATTTTTGTTGGCGGGTACTACGCCTAGGTTCCTCACTAGTGAGAATATTTTCCATTGATTCTTCTCGTGGTCATTTAGGTATTTAACTTGTTGACTCACTTTCTATTTTATACAGATAGATGTTTTCAAAAAACTCTACATTATCTGATTTAATTATCGTATTAATATGAATCTCAGGATAATCAGATTTGTGAACTAAAAGACGACAGACTTTACAGTTCACAACATACCCAATATACTGTTTTGAGTTCAATTTTAACCCACTTTGGTAAAGGAACCTCTACTTCGGCTAAAATCCCCACACTTTGAAATATTTTAAGTTGGGTTTCCTTCCTTTCCAAAACTCATATGGAATTGATTGTGTTTTTCGATGGAGTACTCTATTGAGTATTTTATTACCTGTAAGGATGGCTTCCGCCCCAAAGGTTTGGCGGTGAACCAGAATTGATCATTAAGGCATTCATCATTTCCTTTATTTCTTCCATTCTGCCAAACCTTTTGACTGCGGTGTATAAGGTGCAGTAGTTTGATGAATAATACCATATTTCAAATATCTCTGCAAAAGGATATTCATATTCTCCACCCCTATCACTCCGAGTAATTTTTATCTTTAGATTCAATCAATTCTCCACTTCATTTTGTATTGGTTAAATGCATCAATTGTTTCATCCTTACTATTAAGCAAATATACATAACAAAATCGAGTGCAATCATCAATAAAAGTTATAAAATACTTTTTTCCCACCACGAGATGGTGTTGAGTTCATATCACATATATATGTGTGAATTAAGTCTAAAGTTTTAGAATTTCTTTCAACAGACTTACAAGGATGTTTAACAAACCTACTTCCCACACAAATTTTGCATTTCGATTTGTCACATTTAAAATCAGTCAATACTTCTAGATTAAACTATTTTCGCAAGGCTTTGTAATTTACATGTCTAAACGGGCATGCCATAAATCATTTAACTCCAATAAGTAAACAGAAGCAAAATTTTTATTAATACTGTCAGCAACCATTACATTAATTTTGAAAGACCCTCATTGAGGTAGCCCTTTCCTATGAACATTTCATTCTTACTTATTACAGTTTTATCACTAACTAGAACACACTTAAACCCATTCTTAACGAGTAGTGCAACATAAACTAAATTCTTCCCAATAGTAGGGACATGCTGGACATTGTTCAAAGTCAACACCTTGCCTTATGTCATTTTCAACATTACTTTCTCAGTTCCTGCAATCCTTGTTGGTACTGTGTTTCCCATAAACAAATATTCATCGTACTCAATAAGAGTGTACATTGCAAAGGCTTCTTTCGCAGAACAAATATGTCTAGTGGCACCTTAGTCGAGACACAACTCCTTGGGATTTCCAACTAAGTTCAGTCCGAGGTCATTGCACACAAGTCATCTGCATCTTCCATTTTGTCTGTGATGTTTGCTTGACTTTTGCCTTTGCCTTTAAACTCTCCTATTTTTGTTTCCACCACCGATGAGGGACAAATTCCTTTTCATTAAAGCATAAGAGGACTTTTCAAATTTTAACTCTTAAAGTTATCAACTTTTCAAATTCCTCTATTTCCCTCTATTTCCCATCTTCTGGCTACATACCCAACAAAAACTACTTCAAAAATGTGTTTGGAGATGTTATTGGGTTCGTTGTTTGTGCGATCTTTGTTGATTCTACATCAAAAAACTCGACATTCATAGACATCAAATTTGTGTGGGACTCTACTAGATGAGTCAAATTTCATTCAGGCCTTCTTGAAAACTACTCCTAGCTTAAACTATATAAAGGGTAATATATCCCTTACGAAGGAATCTTGAAAATTTGATAAATTCATGAAATATTTGCAAAGATATCAAGATGTGGGTGGACTCTTCTTGATAACCAAATACTTTAAAAAAAGATCCATAGAAACCTATTTACATGGATATCAAATAAAATTCATTTAAAGTGCAAATTATCAGTTAAAAGAATAAAGAGATTGATATAATTGTACCCAAACTATTATTAATTAATAAAATATTCTTGTTTCATCATATTTATTTTGTGGTCGGAGTTTATTTTCCATAAATAAGATTTAGTGCAAACAAATTTTGTCTCCTTGAACCTAACAAAGATTTATAATTTCTTTTGGGTTTTGATTAGTTCGATCAGAGCTGATTAATTAGTAAAATTCATTAGAAATTGAAGAAAAAAATGAATATTCATTGATCAAATCATCCATTCCGTAGTCTGATAGATCTTTTATAGAATTAATTTATAAGACGAGAATAAAGATAGATCAAGAGCATTTGGGGTCATCTCTTACCTTCAATGTAGTATTTATCTCCCCAAAGCTTGGAGATGCACACACAACAAGAGGCCCTTTGTTTAAAAATGTATTTAGTATCTTTTTCAAACCTAGAATTAACAAAGATCGCACTAATAAAGGACCTTCAACATCCCCAACGACAATTGGGAAAGTAGTTGCACTCTCCCATCCAAACGTAGACACAATATCCAATTTCTCAAAATTCTCAACTGTATAACATATCTGCCTTTGCAGATCTGGGGAAGCATGAAGAATGTGCTCATGCAGGCTAGCCTTAACGGCAGATTGAGTATATCATTCATTATTTACAAAAGTAGACCAAAAATAAGTAATTAGTGTTGTAAGAAGCCTCGATATTTGAAATAGAGATATGTTGTAACAACATAATGTAGCATTACATCTCCAAGAAATTTCAAGTTCTAATAGCATCGTGGAATCTCACTTAGAACGTAAGATCCGTGAATTATCATTTTTAACAAGCAGCGAAGGGTCGTAAAACTTGTAGTTTAGGAGTGATTTCTAAGTACCGTACATTGACTAGATTCTTAGCATTTACAATGAAGCGCCTTAACATAGGTGCATAAATAAAATCAATGTCCATCCCGTTCCATTTCATAAATGATAAAGCTGCTACGTTGCCCGTCCAAGCTGAGGTAGGAACCTGTTAGTGCCTCAACCACATCAGCTACTATCTTGTTTCTAATCTCCTATACTTTACCCTACAACATATTTCTACTGAAGGCATCAAGAAATATTTTTCAAGTTGTAAACTTGAGGATTTTCACAAAGAATTGTCCACACTTTGAGATAGAATGGTTCATTACGGATAAATCTCGTAATTTTATGAGCACATCCAAGCTTGAAAATGCAACATTGGAAATGATTTTCTTAATGTTGAGAAGACCCTCATGATAATTTTCGTAAGTCTTAAATAATTGTATACTAATAGCGTATCTGAGAAAAGATTTGCCAAGCTTCTAAAGTGATTCCAAATGAAAATTCTGGAGAGATTTCTTTGTTGTCATTACTTCCAAAATCTTAGCGGTTGGGATACAAAGTTTTACTTTGTGGTGATTCAAAAGCATTCTTTTAAAGTTTATTCGGCATGGATGCTTGCCCTATAAGGTCTAAAGGTTGTAGCACGATAAATAGTTATCGTTGACCTCAAGAATCTGATGAATTCTAGGTATACACATATGGTAGTGAATCCCCAAACTCCGCCGAACAGATTCACTGCTATATGTATATACCGTAGAATTCATAAGATTCTCGAGGTCAAGAATATTTTGCAAATAACTATCTGCCGTTCATGACCTTTAGACTTTATTGGGTAAGTATTCATGCTGAATAAACTTGAAAAGAATGCTTCCGAATCATTCCAAACTAAAACTTTGTATCCCAACTAATAAGATTTTGGAAGGAATGTCAACAATCAAATGCCTCCAGAAGTTTCATTCGGAATCACTTGGAAAACTTGGAGACTCTTTTCTCAAATGTGATGTCAGTATACAACTATTTAAGAATTATGAAATTCATCATGGCGGTTTACTCAGAATTAAGAAAATAAAATCATTTCCAATGTTACACTTTGAAACTTTGGATGCGCTCGTAAAATATGAAATTTATGCATAATGAACCATTTGATCTTCTAACGTGAATGACTCCTGATGGTAATCCCCAAGTTCTTTGACTAAGAGTTCCCTTTGCCTTCGATAAAAATGTATAGTAGGCTAAGGCAAACGATTACAAATAGTAAGAAGTAGTTAATGTGTTTGAGGAACTAATAGGTGCCTACCTCAGCTCGTGTAGGGAAGTAGCGACTTTACCATTTATGAATTGGATTGGGTTGCACATTGATTTTATTGATTCTGAGAAGCTAGTTAATGTCTGGTACTTTGAAACCTTTCTACTTACATGTTCCATTATCCTTCATTGCTTGTTGAAACTCTTACTCACAGATCATATTCTACAATGATATCAACGCTAGGAATTCAAGGAGACACAGTACTAGATTATGGTTGTGCAACACATATCTATTTCAAATATTCTAACTGACTCCATGAATAATTAATGATTTGAGGTAACCTAGTGTAAACAAAGAATAATATGCTCAATCTGCACTTAAGGCTGGCATACACAAGCACCTTTCTTCATGCCTCACGAAATTTGCAAAGACAGAGATGTTGTACTATTGAGGATTTTCGAGAAATTGGATCATGTGTCCACGTTCGGATGGGAATCTGAAATGTGCTTGGAGATGTTGTTGGGTCCTCTGTTGGTGAGATCCCTTAAGACCTTTCCTGGAACCGTTGATTACACCTCAAACAATAAACTCCAATCATTAAATGAGTTAAGTGAACTACGTGCCCAGAAAGGCTGTTCAAAAAGTAATCAGTTTCTTCATGAGACAGAGACTCGACATTTGTAGACATCAAAATTGTGTGGGACCCTACCAGATGAGTCCAACTTCATTTAGAATTCTTGAAGACTAATCTTAATTCTTGAAGACTAATCCTAACTCACACAAGATAAAGGGTATTATATCCCTTAGAGAGGGATCTCGAAAATTTCATAAATTCATGGAACATTTACAAAGAGATCAAGATGTGGGTGGACTCTTTGTGACCAAAAATACTTTATGAAAGTCCACAAATCCTCTTAACATAAGATCGAACAACATCCATTTTAGGTTAAAATTATCCTACAGAATAATCAAGAAATGGACAAATTGTACTCAAATCGTTAATTAGTAAAATATTCTTCTTTCTTCATATTTATTTCTTAAGTGGAGTTTAATTTAAAAAATTTAATTTGTTTCAAAGAAATTGTCTACTAGAACCCTAACTAAAATTTATAATTTATATGGGGTTTTATTAGTTTGATCCTAGTTGAAGAATTGGTCAGAATCCATTCACCATTGTAGAAAGAACTGAATGTTCATTGATCAAATCATTCACTGAATAGTCAAATAGATCATTTGACGAAATTAATTAATCAGAAGAGTTTAAAGATAGATCAAGTGTCTTTAGGGTCATCTCATACCTTCTAATTAGTATTTATCGCCATGTAGATAGATATACACACACAAGATTTACTGAAGTTTAACTTTAAATTGTTTCTTGTGAGTTGTCATGAGATGTTACAAAATGTGGAGTTGGTGGAGTCCGACAGAGTAGATTACACTACTTTTCACATGTGGCGCCTATTTGGGAAGTGGTGACAGTCTGAAGTAGATACTTTAACAACATGTTCATTCCCTGTAACTTCTGTTTTAGAACTAAACTTAAGATGTTATTTCAGATCGATTTTTGGAAAGATTTCATGCCTTGTCTCACCATGCTTTGGTGATTTTACTAGTTGCGACTAAGAATTTTTCAATTCATGAGAAGTTTGACTTATTATATCCGTTGAAGCACCTTATCAAACAACCTTGTCTGGAGCTTCTTTTCAAAGAGAAATCAAGGTGGTCATGGATCTTATGCGCCGCATGGAATTTAGGAATTTAGCATACAAGAAGTCTTTCCCTTGTTGTTATTTTAGTATTAACTCATCTAGAGGGAAGTCCTTAAGGAGGGGTATTCATCCTCGATTCAGTATAAATATTCACTCAGTTATGTAAGTGTCCGAGGGAGGTAATATTGGACAAAGTTTCTATAACTTGGGTCAAAGACTTATCAGGGTTGCTCTTACAGGTTTTCAGGTTACGGTGACCATTCAAAGTATTTGGATTTTTGTTAGTACATGGTGGTTCCTAGTCCTACTATGAGTGCTGTGAGTCAGGATAAATCAATAGATATTCCTCCATACTTGGAGCAGGAGGCCGACATCAATAATGTTTCAATAATCTTTTGTACTGTTGTTGATTCATTTCTGTTTTTATAAAATAAAGTTTGGAAAGTTCTTTCTTTGAACTGAGTAAAGTATTCAAATTTAACTTGGAAAAAATGAATAATTTCATAGCAAAACACTAATATTATAAAAAGAAATGTTTTTTAAAGAAAGTGAATATAATTTATATACCATGACTTTTATGAGAAAATAACAATGAACAAGAAAACACATATTTGTTTTTACCTCATTCACCTTAAATGGTCATGATTCATTCATTTTATATTTGATCAAATTAATTTTTTTATGAATCTAACAACTACTCATTAATGAAAGGTTAGAAAAAAATTGGACCATAATTTACCAAGTGATTTAGATCCTCTAAAATACCACTCAAAACTTTTCTTTAAAAAAGGAGATAGTTGAAGAAGATATGGTGTTGGCATGTTCAGCGCGACGTCATGGATTAGAAAATCAGTAATGATGGCTGCAAAATTATCAGATTCAATTACCAATTAGAAGTTGATTATGTTTTATTTAAAGAACCTTCTATAAATGGTTCTAACACTAATACTAATCCTAGCAATGTTATAACTGTTGACGATGTTGTTAAAAAGAAGTTTGAAAAGGATAAAAAATTGGTAGAGGACATTTGTTAAATCATATGGCTAATGTTTTGTTTGATTTATTTTTAAACTATAAATATGCCAAAGAATAATGGGATAGTTTGGAAAAGAAATATGATGTTGATGATGCAGGAAAGAAAAAATATGTTGTCTGTCAGTGGATTAAATTCCAAATGGTTGATAATAAGCAAATAATGGAACAAGTTCACAAATATGAGAACTTGACTGGTGATGTTCTCAATGAGGACATGAAGATATGTGAGATATTTCAGGCTAATATTCTTCTTGAAAATTTTTTACCATCTTGGAGTGATTATATAAATCAATTAAAACATAAGAAAAAGAATTAAACCCTTCGAGAACTTATCAGTCACATGACGATTGAAAAGGCGAACATTCTCAAAGATAAGATGGAGGAACTTTCTCTTAATTCTTCTAAAGCTAATCTTGTGGAATCTTTTGGTACAGTTGTGAAAGACAAGTTAAAAGGAAAACAGAAGAAAGTCTCGAAAAAGGAACTTATGAAAAAGAAAAATCAAATCAACAAGCCGGAGAGTCAAATTCAAAAATTTAAGGGCTCTTGTTTTGTTTGTGGAAAAGTTGGTCACAGAGCTGCTTGATGCTATCAAAGAAAGGGGCAAGACTAAAAGAAGGAAACACAAAGTGATTTCCAAGCCAATCTTGCTGAAGGTAATGAACTGGTTGTTGTTGTAGTCGTTGAGGCAAATCTGCTGGCAAATAAAGTTGGCTGGCTGCCAGACACAGGCGCTTCAAGACATTTCTGTGCCACTAAAGAGTTATTACATGACTTTGAGGAGTCTACTGATAGAGAGTGTGTATATATGGGTGACTCCACTACTGCTGTAGTAATGGGTAAAGGAAAAGTTTTGCTTAAATTAACTTCTTGAAAGACATTATCCTTGAACAATGTTTTGTATGTTCCCTCCCTCCGTAGAAACTTAGTTTCCGGAGCACTTCTCGACAAAGTAGGCCTTAATCTTGTGTTTGAAGCTGATAAAATAATTATTTCTCAAGGAGGAGACTTTGTTGGGAAGGGATATCTTAGTGGAGGAATATTTGTATTAAACATTGTTCAAGAGATTGTCAATAATGCAAGCATTTCAAATTCTGCTTATATTGTTGACTCTATTAATTTGTGGCATGGTAGACTAGGTCATGTTAATATTGCTTCTATTAAAATTATCAGAAAAATGGAATTAATTCCTATGATAAAAACTGATGATTTTTCTAAATGTCATATATGTGTAGAAGCAAAGCATGCCAAGAAACTTTTCAAACTTGTTAGTAGTAGAAAGAATGATTAACTTGAACTAATACATTCAGATTTAGCAGAGGTGGAAAAAGATATTACCTTACTTTTGTTGATAACTTTTCTAGATACACTAAGGTATATCTTCTTAACTCTAAAGATGAAGCTGAATGCATGTTTTGAAATTAAAATCAGAAGTGGAAAATCAATTAGACAGTAAAATCAAGAAATTTAGATATGATAGGGGTGGTGAATATAGTACTAAAACTCTAGAAATATTTTGTGAGAAAAATGTTATTATACATGAAGTTAGTGATCCATATACTCCCCAACAAAATGGTTTAGCCGCACGGAAAAATAGAACCCTTAAAGAAATGATGAACTCTATGCTTTTGAGCTCTAGTGTATCTAACAATATGTGGGGAGAAGCAGTCTTGTATGCATGCTATATTCTTAATAGAGTCCCGCATATGAAGTTAGACAAGACCTCATATGAGTTGTCAAAAGGGTTTTCTCGTAACTTGAAATTTATGAAAGTGTGTGGGTGTTTGGCTAAGGTTGGTCTACCTGATTTTATACGAGTAAATGTTGGTTCTAAGACTTCTGATAATATCTTTATTGTTTATGCTCAAAATAGTGTTGCATATAGATTTATGTCACTAAATGATCATTCTATTCGTGAATCTAGAGATGCAGCATTTTTTGAATATATTTTTCCTTTGAAAAATAATGTGCCGAGTGATGCACAAAATAATGCTTCTATGTCTATGTCTATTAATTCGCATGTTGAACCTTCCTCTAGAGTTATTTCTAGTGAGCTTGAAAATGAACTTAGAAAGAGTAAGAGTCGTAGAATTGAGACAAGTTTTTGTCCTGATTTTATCACTACTTTCTTAACTGAAATTTTGATATTAATATTTTAAATGTTGAATTAGTGTCTATTTATTTAATAGAAGGAGACTCGAAGACTTCTGATGAAGCAATGATATCAATAGATGTTATATTTTTGAAAGAGGCTATTAAAAGAGAATTAGACTCCATAGTTTCTAATCACACTTGGGGCTTGTATGGTTTCCCTGAAGGTTGTAAGGCCATAGGTAGCAAGTGGATATTTAAGAAGAAATAGACATGATTGTACAATTGATAAATATAAATCTAGACTTGTGATTAGGGGTTTTAACCAAAAGAAAGGTGTTGATTACTTTGATATTTATTCTCCTGTGAGTAAAACAACAACCATTAGAACTCTTATTGCTTTTGCCGTTATTCATGACTTAGTGGTACATCAAATGGATGTCAAAACGTCATTTCTAAATGGTGATTTAAAGAAAGAGATCTATATGACTCAACCTGAGGGCTTTTTGGTTTCAAGACAATAGGATAAAGTATGCAAACTGAAAAAGTCCTTGTATGGACTAAAACAAGCACTTAAGCAATGGAATGAAAAATTTAATATCACATTAGTGGACAATGACTTTGTTGTAAATTCATATGATACATTTGTTTATTCTAAGATGATAGGTTAAGATTGTGTCATTATATGTTTATATGTAGATGATATGTTAATCTTTAGTCCTAATGTGAATGTTATTAATGAGACTAAGAATCTTGTCTTCTAAATTTGAAATGAAAGACCTTGGTGAAGCAATGTAATTTGGGAGTTAAAATCAAAAGAACTCTTAATGGTTTATCTTTGTATCAGTCTCATTACAATGAAAAGATGTTGAAAAAGATTGATTGTTTTGATGTAGTTCAAGTGAGAACTCCTTATCATCCTAGCATACACTTGAACAAGAATAAAGAATCTAGTGTTTCTCAAACTAAATACGCTAATATAAATGGGAGTGTAATGTTTCTCATGAATTATACGCGTCTTAATATAGCTTATGTTGTTAGTAGATTGAGTAGATATACTAATAATCCTAGTAGTGAACACTGGAATGCTCTTCATCGGTTGATAAGGTATTTGAGAGGTACTACGAATTGGTGTTTGCATTTTAATAAATTTTCTGTTGTTTTAAAAATTATTTGTGATGCAGAATCGGTAACTTAAAATGATGAAGTTAGCTCCACCAGTGGCTATGTGTTTACTTTTGGTTCATACTCTATTTCGTGGAAGTCTTCTAAACAGCACATTCTACGATGAATCAGAATTCATTGCTCTCGAGTTGGCAGGGCATCAAGCTGAATGGCTGAGAAATCTTTTGGCAGATATGCCTTTGTGTGGAAGACAAGCTTCACCAGTTTCTCTTCACTGTGACTCACATGCAGTAATAGGAATTGACAAAAATAGTGTGTACAATAATAATAAAAAAGACATATTCACATCAGACATGGTTCATTTAAACAGTTGTTGAAACTGGGTGTTATTTCCTTGGAATATGCCAGGTCCGAATGAAATTTGGCGGATCCTATGATCAAACGCTTGAAACTAAAATAATCCTTGAAACATCGAGGGGGATGGGTCTAAATACCATTGATTGAGGTAATGCGGAGGACCAGTTACACCTCAATATACACCACATTTCTATCCCTCTGGCGTGAGGCAGTGTTTTATAAGGTTGAGCTTATTTTGCTCTTAATGATTCTATAGACGAAAGGTGGTCTATTTGAGATAGACTTGATGGAGTCACCTACGTGAGTGTAAAGGTACAGTCTCCTTTTTTGAAAGACATGGGTCGTGTTTCTAGAGCACTCATAAGACCCAAGGTGTGTGTGCATGACCATAAAAGCACTTTGTTTGTATCGCGGAGGTTGCTTAAAATTTAAGATATAGTATGTGTTATCGAGGTCTCAATTTATATCCATTCAGTTCAAGAGTTTTTCACTTTGTGGTTATTGAGTTGTTGTCCCATTTTCACTATGTGTTAATTCAAATCGAAAGATATTGACACTTAGGTACATGTTCCTTCCTTTTGTCCAAAAGTCAGTTCTTACTCTTTATCTTTGTATTGGTGGGGGATTGTTGAATTAATACTATAGTTGAGTTAATTCTAACTATGTTAATTAAGTCTAATACAAAGATATAACAACAATACGTTTCAAAAGAGAAAACGTATCCATTCAATTAAACAAACAAGAGGTTTCTATATAAGTGAAATAATGGCCTTTAATGCCGTTAATCTTGACAATCCGTTTCTTAATATGAAAAAGAAAAATTAACTCTTCTATTTGAAACTCCTCCTCTTGAAATATCTATATTAAAATGAAAATTTGTGAGCATAAAAAATACAACATCAACTATAAAGGAAAAGAAAAAAGAATTTCCCTCCTTTCATCATATTCTTTATATATTTTTGGGCATGTGGTTTTGCGCAACCTCCGAACTCTTAGCCATGAGTGCACATGTTGTAGAGTAACTATGAAACCTTGGGGAGCGACCGGCTATAATGATTTGCATCGGAGTCAAGTCGAAATCGCTATCAAAGAAGTGACTTGCCATGACACAGTATTTGTGATAAGTTCTTTACTACTTTATAATTCCAATCTAATATCAATATTGTAGTATTTTTCCTAACAATATTATTTTTTTTTTAAATCTTAAGTGGTGGAGGACAAATAAAGTATCACAAACTGCTACAATCGGCACTAAATTTTATTTTATTTTCAAATAAAATGTTTTTTATTTCAGTTTATCAATACAAAAAAATAATCCCACAATCACTAAACATCAAAACTCCATTGTTAAAATATATAGGGAAAAATTCTCAAATAATACTACTAGCTATATACATTTTAATAAAGAATTTCCTAGCAAATTCATGATTTTATTATAAAAATCACTAATTGATTGTAACATTTGATAATCGGCTCCAATAATTCTTCAATAGTTGTTTCTACTTTCATTGTCCAAATTTATGTTGCATATTTATTTTCTTGGTACACTAAAATAAATCTCAAAAGGAAAAAATAAATTCTGAAAAGTCCAATTGCGTAAATATTCCAAGAGAAAGAACATTATATTATTGTTGGTGTCTTTCCAAACTAGAAATTCTTCTATATATTAAAAAATAAAATAAAATAAAATTAGGGTTAGAGAAAGAGAAAATGTAGGAGGGGTTACAAAGTAGGAGTCAAACCCTCACAAATAAATTGAAACTTTTTCTAGTCAATCAACATAACTACTACAATTCTCCAACTAGCAATTTTTTGTATGTAATGATCATTATTTCTCAATGAGTCTATAAGATTATTTACAATATCTCTTCAAATGCATAAATTACTCTTCATTTCTATCGAGTATTTATAATTTTCATTAATAGCAATATGAGGGTGAAATTATATATATATGTGTGTGTGTGTGCGTGTGTGTGTGCATTTTTTAATAAAAAATTGACAGCAAAAAGGTAATATCTGTATTGATATCTTTATTCAGGCTATGTTTATGCAGGAAAAGGTTTTTGAATCTTTTCAAACAATAAGTTGAACTAAGAATAATGTTCAATGAAGAAAAAGTTATTGTAATTCTTATGAAAAAATGGAGAATATTTATAAAGATTTGATAAAATCTTTGATGTGATGCGATCTCATAAGCATTGTTGTCTTTTAGAATCTCGACTTTCCAAGACAGGTAAATACATTGCTAATCTACATGTTATAGTTTCTTATACTTATATATGTGTTTTATTATAAACTAAAACTTTGACAATTAAATAAAATTCTTCATTTCTTCTATTTCATGTGACACTCTTTCTTCTTTAATCTACTATGAAAATGAGTATTTTCTTAATTGAAACATGATGAACTTTAAACTTTACATCTTTTTATTGTGGAAGGCATGCTTATTTTGACACAACATGAAACAAAAAAATTCTAAAACTTGTGGTCTTAAGTACGTTGTAATATTTGTGTGACTATATAACTTCTTAATAATAGTATAATAAAAAAAATTATGACTTGATTATTTTCAAATAAATACACATGTCATATATTTTTTAACAGATTGATGATAAAATTGTGTTACATAAAATCGAAAAGGAGTCGATGACATGTTAAATACCACAAGTCATTATTTTTTATTTTAAACTCATTGTGAGGTCTAATTTATAGTGTAAGGATCAGAAAATATTGGTTAAATACTCTATATTAGTGATAATATTTATATATATATTTTTATGAAAGATCTATATTATACTAAACAAATTAAGCAACATTTGGATTTGCAGATTATTCAAAACAAGTTAGCACAAGATGTTTTTTCGAACATCAAAATTGTCAATTTTATTAAAGAACTCTTATTGATTTTAAACAACGTCATTGTTTATTACCCATATGAAGCTATTCAAAATTCTATTGCGCTTGAACTCAAAGCCATTATTGTGAGGGGAATGGGTAAAAAGCCCTAATTAACCGCAAAATTGTGTGTTGATAAGATGCATCATGCAGTACAATGTTGGCCAGACTAAAATTGGAGAAAAAAAGGTATATAATGGACATAACAAAGCTCAAGAAGGTGAGTCATAAATGAGGAGGAGTACCAGAGTGAGAAATAAGGTTTGTGGTTTCAAGAACGATCAAAATAATGATTGCAAAGGGAAACAAAGAAGAATGAAAAAAAATACTTTGGAAACAATGAGTGAAGCTTACTAGAAGGTGGTGGAATTTATAGAAGATTTTTTGGTATAATAAATTTCTTTTGTTTTGTAGTTTTGGTAAGATTTCGTAATTTATTATCAATGTAGATCAGAGACTATAATTAATCTCCTAACCCATGTCATGTGCCTTTTTCAGATCAAGATTTTATGTTTAATTTTGAACAAAAAAAGGTCACATAATTGAATTAACATAATTAAGTTGATAATGTGAACAATTGTTTGATACATGATCTGCATCAACCTCCTTTTTTTCCAGGAAAAACTAATATTCAATTTTTTAGTACATTTGATCATTTTAATAATAGTTATTATTTAATTGTCTCCTACCATATCATTCTCTATTGCCCACTCTTTCTAGTAGAACGTTGGAAGTAATTGTCTTTAATTTAGTGACTGAAATGATCAGTCAAGACCATAGCTTCTCACTAAAACATCATTATTTCACTCATTGTTTTATCTTTTTATGATTTGTAATTTATGTAATATCTAGGACATTTATCAACTAAACTTACTCTTATCACATGTATTAAGGTTAGTCAAAATTGCACAAACAGAAAGAAGATGAAATTAACAGAATGTACTTATAATCCGAGTCCATTGAAACTACTGTGTCTCCTTAAGAAATTTAATCCCCTCACTGTACCCGAGGATACATATAATTACTCCAAAGATAAAATAGATTTATCTTGTTAAAGAAGTAGTGGTACCTCAAACTTCCATAACTTTAGCGAACGTAAGAACAATAACAAGCCAGATATACTCAGTTCATAGACACTTTGTTTATGAGAGAAAATATATGCAAATAAGATAAATTTCCACTTTTTGAAAAAACGATTTGACTTCCTTTTATAGACATGTTCAGCAAGAAACATGTTTGTTCAGAAAAGTATGTTCAGACCAATTTTTTCCCAGAATGTTGAGTCTTTTGGAAAAAATAACAACTTTTAGGAATGATGTGTCTTTTGAGAAAATTAACAACTTTTTGGAAATCAGACTGCTATGACTGTTGCATGCAAATTCCAAATAGATTCTGTTGTGTCAAAATTAATTTTGTTATATAACTCATTCTGAATTAATTTATAAGAGAAAAAAATTGATTAACAGGTCACATGATTTGTCAAATCCAAATTCAAATTCGAAGCAAAAACGGAGGTTGCCCGAGCACCGACGGCGCGAGGGGAACCTTCTTCTCAGACCTTTAAGAAGTAAAGGAAGTGTTTTCTAATATAAGGACAACAATTTCTTTTCTTCTACCGATATGAGATAAATGACTTTTCATTTGCACTTTGCAAATAACTTTTAATTTTCCCTCCACAATTGGTTCCTCATTTCATTTTTCTCTTCTCATTTCCTGTTCACACTTTGCTAAAATCCAACATTTACTGCCTATGTAATCTTCCTTTTCATCATTGGAAGGAAGAATTGCTCCCTTATAAATAGTGATGGTCTTACTTTGTTAGCAGAACGTTAAGAATAATTATCTTTCTTTAGAAAATGAATGTGGTCAACCATGACCATACATTCTCATTGATACTTTATTATCTTATACTTTATGTTTTGTAATTCATGTAGCATTTAAGCCATTTATCAACCCAATTAACTATCCCCTGTTCTTCCTATTCAGGACGGTCTTACTTTTTTAGGTGAACGTGGGAGTAATTGTCGTTTGTTTAGTGACTGAACGCGGTCAACCATATTGGCCATAACATCCCATTGAAACTCCATTATTTTAATCATTATTCTATCTTTTTATGTCTTCAAACTCATGTAATTAACCTTTAGGTCACTTATCTACCCAATTTACTACTTCGTAATCTCCTAATCTTCTTATTAATTGCAAGAAAAAATTTCTCCCCTATAAATAGTGATGGTCTTACTTTGTTAGCACAATGTTGAGAGTAACTGCATTTTATTTAGTGGAACATGGACAGTAATATTGTCCACAACTTCTGGTTGAAACTCTATTATTTCACTCATTATTATATCTTTTTATGTCTTGTCACTCATGTAACCTCTACTTCATTTGTCTACCCAATTTACTACCTCATTATGTTCGTATTCATTGAAACAAAGAATTTCTCTACTACAAATAGTGATGATCTTACTTTTTTTTGTTATATTAGAAAATAAAGAGTGCTTAAAAGTGAGTTAAAAAAAGTTCTTAATATATAGTTCTGGATTCAATTCTTGTTCAGTATTTATTTAGTTGTACTTTGAGATTCAGTTATGTTGTCTGGAGGGGACAAATTAAGAAGATTATTGCTAGATTTGGTAAAAGAGTTCTTGTCATGAGTTTAAATCTCCTTAAATAAAGAAATATATATATCCATGTCTCTACCTAAAGTTAATTTATATTAAATAGTAATTTTAAAATTTTGACCAACAAAAACTAGTTGACTTTCCCATATAAATGTATATCATCCTACAATTTTTTATTTTATTTTTTAACAAAGAATATATTATCTAATCACTTGAAGAATATCTACGTGTACCCCTAAATTTGTTCTCTATATTGCTATTTTTTGGTCATATTTTTTTCTTACAACCATGTTCCGAAATTTTCTTTTGAATTGTGGGTCTATTAGAAAAAATATTATTATCACACAAAGATAGGAATAAAATATGTGTACATCTTAGTCTTACCCTCCTCAAATTCACTTGTAGGATTATACTAAATGTTTAATATTAGAAAAACCAACATCAAAAGGGGTTTGGATAAACACATCTTTTGAATTGTGCATCTTTATATTCCGCAAAAGGGTAAGATTTGTGTATATCCTACCTCTTAGACTCAACTGTACAATAATATGTTTTTACTTCTAAAATATGATATTGAGCAAGACTTCATTTGCATAAGTGATGGTGATGTTTGAAAAATTGATCATAAATCTTGACAAATTGCCTTACAAAAAGATAAGGTGATCGTCAAAAATTTGTCCACAAAAATATGGATGTATCGCCAGTTTGCCACAATATTTTCTGCAACAACGATAATATCATATTGATTGATTTGTCTCTCGATACATTTGACATATTTATGAAGGAAGTAAAATTGATACACTACCTACTATTATTGTTGAGCTCCGTCCTGTTATACTTTGTAGTTTTAGAAAAATCAAATCATTCTTTTGCTATTAAACTAAAACTATGCTCTTGACAACTCAATGATATATTAATGTGTGAGTAGAACTTTTGCAGACATTTCAATTAAATATCTTTTATTTACTAATCATAAATAATTTGGTTCTACGAGTTGAAATCTCTCCGCTTGAAAGGGTTGAACACGTTGAAGTTCGGCATTTTAGCTAAGCAACTTTGTGATGAATTTACAAATTATGGGATAATGAGTGATGAACTTGTAGAAATGGTAGCTATGGGAAAGGAAAATTGTGAAGAACTCTATAATAATAATCTGGAATGTTATTTATCCATTAAAATTTTCTTAAATTTATTTTCTTAAATGCTCTTTCTTGAGCTTTTGAGTGAAGACTCCTGTCTGTCGATTAAAATATAAAAGAACTCTTAACCATCATTTCTATATTCAACAGTGCTAATCTAGGAATTCTCATTCTTTATCCTCAATCAATTGAAAGTTCTTATTTCTCTATTTATCCCAATTTGTTATCCGTAAATTTACGAGGGAGCATCTCACCTTTATTTCTATGCACATTTCAATATTTATGGTTAAAAATGATATTGTGAAATCACTTTTATCATACAAAATAGAAAATTATTTGAAATTTACTTCATCTCCTTTACAGACTCACTCCTCTTCACTTGAAATACAATTTTCATACTTAAATAGTCTTGCCTATAGAAAGTAAGATACATCAATGTCGAAGATGAAACTGTAGGTAAGGTAAGAATTCACCATATTCCCTTTAGCTAATGAGGAAAGAATATGTGGACCTTTTTTTGAGATGATAATACTGTGTCCTCCGTATTTGATGCACATAATTCATTTTCATAGCTACCAAATAGGTGAAAAGTATAATGGATAAGTAGGAGACCTGACATCGATCTATCATCCTCATGTACTTTTAGTTGTTCACGCATCCTTCATGCAAGGCGATTCAAATTAAAGAAAAGGATTTCTACCTTTAAGTCTTTGGCATAAGTACTTGAACATGAGATGGGCTTCAATGTTTACCAAATTCCTCTATGGAGTAAATAATCCTTGGTCATTGTGCATGAAGTTCATTGAGACAATCAACAAATTCAATTCATATTGTTCTCAAATTTTTGGAGGAGCTAGAAAATTCTTTAGGATTACTTCATCCTTGGTGATAAGTACATTTCCCATACAATCATTATCTACAGTACATAGAAATTCGATTATTTATATTCTCGCACAATCCGAATGTTTGTAGTTGTGAAAGGGGAATGAAGATATTTACAAAGTGAGGAACTCACGAAAATCATGAAAATTCCATATATATTTTAGCCATTTTGATAATATTATAAGGTTTACATTTCTTTTCCATATTCAGATATTTGCTATTTTACCTTTAAAAACCTTTTTTAAAAAAATTCTTTGGTCGTATAGGCCATTTTATTAATTAACAAAAAATTAAAATAAAATTTAGGCCCAAGCCCAAAATAAAACAATCAAAATAATTTATTACGAATATGATTAGGGTAAAATCCACTTTCATTAACCCTACCTATAAAAGCTAATTGAAGCTTACACTTGAGCTCATTTTCTTTCTTCTAGCTGTGTTGCCTCCTTGTTCATGGCTATTACTCAACTAATTTTTCTCTTGTGGGATGTTCCAGCTCTCTAATCCAACCTTCTTGTCTCTCTTCTTCTCAAACAAGAAGTGTCAATAAACCAAGGTAATGTAACTCCTATCTTTTCCTTCTCTTTTTCATCACCATTCTAACTCTTTGTTGTTTCTCCAGGTGAAAGAGCTTTTTTCACTGAAAAACTTATCTAGAATTTTGAAATTTTCTTTCGAGTTCAAAAACGGCTATAAGAGAATCAAAGGAAACTCTTCAATTTTTTACCTAGAAGATGTTACTCTATTCCAAATAACACATGTACTCATTACACATTACTAATACATATTTAGTGATTTGAGATTAAAACGGAAATTTAAACAAGAGATTACTTCATTTCAAATAAGTAATATATTAGACTTTTCTTGGTTTTATATCAAGGGTGTTATTGTAGCTAGCTTGGGTTAGTTTATCTACTATCATAAATAGTAGAAACTAGGGTTTATTTTAGGAGTTGATTTTTGAATGAAAATTTGATGTTTATACTTCTTTGTGAGTTTTGGGAAACCCTCATTTTGTTCAATTGAACCTTCTTGATAAGTCTTCACTTGTATGAGTTCAATTTCTTTTTACCCTTAGAGTTTATTCTAGTAATCAAATATCTTTTATTTGATAGATCATCCCTTTTTCTTCTTTTGAATCTCTCTGTCTTTCTTTCTACTTCTTGATAGTATATTTTGTTTGATTGATTGTAGTTCGCTTTATTGTTTTTGCATCTAGGATTACATCAATTGGTATCTGTCCCTCTGTCTTTCTATTTCTAAACCATAATTCTTGCTTGCTTGATTGTGGTACTAGGAAAGTCTATCCTTTAAATCATAAACAAATTAAATCACCAAGATTTTTTTGTCACCGCTGGTAATTGTACTTGATGCATCATGGTTCTCAACTTACATCCTTGACGACAAGGTCATGTTTTGATTATATTCTTAAAAAATTATATTTCTGATGCAAAAGGAATTTTCCTATAGTGTACAATATATTGTATTGTCTTTTTATTATGTTTCATGAACCTACTACTCTAGGTAGGTATTAAGTGAATTTGGTGCACCTCTAATATCTAAAGTTCTTTATGTCTTCATAATCCAATTATTAGGCCAAGTAATGGATGTATACATGTCATCTATACCTCCATTCCTCCTCTCCCTGATCAAAAAATTCAAGAGTATTGACCCCAACTAGCTTAGAATTGACACGTAGTTGTAACGACCTGTTTAGTTGTTTCGAGCAATAGAATCATTTGTGATAAAACTGACTGGGTCGACGGATAACGCGATGGACCGTCATGGACTCCGTCGTCCCACACTTTTGTAATTTTCCTGTGGGTTATGAGATCAACTCTCTGAACTTCGAGATGTAATTGCAGCACGAACCGTCGTAGAAACGACGGATCGTCAGAAACATCCCTACTGAATTTGACTCTCTGAACTTTGTGACAGACCTGTAGGATGGACTATCGCAGGTACGACAGGCCGTCACGAGCGGCGTAACCTCGACTAGGTCGGATTTCTACTAAAAGTTTTAAGGGTTGTTTTAGACTATTTATGACAAACTGTATGAAATTAGCGGGTAAGTTTAATAACTTATTTACTTAGGGGTTAAAGGAGGTAACCTTTAAAATAAATAATGGGTTACTTTTATCATCTTTGATACTTGATTATATGATAATTAAGGTAAAAGAAAAAGAATCTGGAGAAGGAAAAATAAAAAGAACAGAGAGAGGGAGAGCGAGCGAGAAAAGGGAGAAGCGAAGAGGAAAGCAAAGGCATTGAGAAGTAGCTTGCTTGATCACAATTCTTCGGTGGAGGTAGGTTATGGTGAATCTCTGATAATTGAGAAGGTTTATAGGTCTTGCCTAGTGACTTTTGTGGGGAGCAATACTCATGTAGGCTTGATTACTCTTGAGATGGTTGATTTCGACGTAATTCTGGGTATGACTTGGCTTTCTCCAAATTTTGCAATCTTAGATTGTAATGCGAAAACTGTGACATTGGCCAAGCCTGGGACAGATCCGCTAGTGTGGGAGGGTGACTACACATCCACCCCAGTTCGTATTATCTCCTTTCTTCGTGTTACGAGAATGGTTAGTAAGGGTTGTTTAGCTTTCTTGGCCCATCTCAGGGATGATACTTCCCAAGTACCTTCGATTGAGTCTGTTTCGATAGTCCGTGAGTTTCTGGATGTGTTTACTGCAGACCTTTCTGGTATACCACCAGATAGGGACATTAATTTTTGTATCGATTTGGAGCCGAGTACTCGCCCCATTTCCATACCCCCTTATAGAATGACTCCAGCTGAGCTAAGAGAGTTAAAGGCCCAACTTCAAGAGTTGTTGGGTAAAGGTTTTATTAGAGCAAGTGCATCCCCTTGGGGTGCTTCGGTTTTATTTGTGAAGAAGAAGGATGGAAGTTTTCGAATGTGCATAGACTACAGACAACTGAATAAGGTAACTATTAAGAACAAGTATCCTCTTCCTCGCATTAATGATTTGTTCGATCAATTAGAAGGTGCTTGTACCTTCTCAAAAATTGATTTAAGATCTGGTTATCATCAATTGAAAATACGGGCAGCAGATGTGCCGAAGACTGCTTTTCGGACTAGGTATGGACATTATGAATTCTTAGTAATGTCTTTTGGACTTACGAATGCCCCTGCGGCTTTCATGAGCTTGAAAAAGAGGATTTTTAAGCCATATCTGGATCTCTTTGTCATTGTGTTCATTGATGATATACTGATATACTCAAAGAGCAGGAAAGAACATGAGGAGCATTTGAGAGTTGTGTTGGAAGTATTGTGGGAGAAAAGGCTTTATGCCAAATTCTCCAAGTGTGAGTTTTTGCTAGATTCAGTATCCTTCTTGGGGAACGTAGTTTCTAAGGATGGAGTGATGGTTGATCCTTCAAAGATTGAAGCAGTGAAGAATTGGGTAAGACCTACTAATGTTACAGAGGTAAGGAGCTTTTTTTGTTTAGCTATCTACTACCGTCGATTTGTCAAGGGCTTTTCTTCTGTTGCAGGCCAACGGACAAATTTGACTAAGCAGAATGTTCCATTTGTATGGTCGGACAAATGTAAAGAAAGCTTCCAGAACCTCAAGACCTTGTTGACTACTGCACAAATTATTAACTTGCCGGTAGAAGGTCAGAACTTCATTGTTTACTGTGATGCATCTTATTCTGGTTTGGGTGCAGTGCTAATGCAGGAGAGGAATGTAATTGCTTATGCTTCGAGGCAATTAAAGGTGCATGAACGTAACTATCCGACCCACGATTTGGAGTTGGCTGCAGTTGTGTTTGCATTAAAACAATGGAGACATTATCTATATGGGGTTAAGTGAGAAGTCTATACTGATCATCGCAGTTTACAGTATGTCTTTGCTCAGAAAGATTTGAATCTGAGACAGAGGAGGTGGATGGAACTACTGAAGGACTATGATATTACTATCTTGTATCACCCAGGAAAAGCTAATGTTGTGGCAGATGCTTTAAGTAGAAAGGCTGGGAGCATGGGAAGTCTAGCTCACTTGCAGGTTTCTAGACGCCCATTGGCTAGAGAGGTGCAGACTCTGGCTAATGACTTTATGAAGTTGAAAGTAATGGAGAAGGGAGGATTTTTTGCCTGTGTGGAGGCAAGATCTTCCTTTCTTGACAAGATTAAGGGAAAACAGTTCACTGATGAAAAACTGATCCGGATTCGAGATATGGTATTGCGAGGAGAGGCTAAAGAAGCAAAAATTGATGAACAAGGCGTTCCGAGAATTAAGGGAAGGGTATATGTGCCCCGCGTAGACGATTTGATTCACACTACTCTTATAGAGGCTCATAGTTCAAGGTATTCTCTACATCCTAGTGCAACCAAGATGTATCGTGACCTAAAGCAACATTTTTGGTGGAGAAGGATGAAGCGTGACATTATGGATTTGGTTGCTCAATTCCAGAATTGTCATCAAGTAAAGTATGAACACCAGAGGCCTGGGGGAACACTTCAGAGAATGCCCATTCCTGAATGGAAGTGGGAGAGAATTGCAATGGACTTCATAGTTGGTCTTCCAAAGACATTGGGTAAGTATGACTCCATTTGGGTAATTGTTGACAGATTAACTAAGTTTGCTCACTTCATTCTGTTCAAGGTGACATACAATGCAGAGAAGTTAGCCAGACTCTATATCTCAGAAATTGTCCGATTGCATGGAATTCCACTTTCCATCATATCAGATAGAGGTACGTAATTTACTTCTATGTTCTAGAGATCATTGCATGCTGAATTACGTAATATGTTGGATCTTAGTACTGCATTTCACCCTCAGACCGATGGTCAGTCTGAGCGAACGATTCAGGTTTTGGAGGATATGCTTCGTGCATGTGTGATAGAGTTTGGTGGTCATTGGGATAACTCCTTACCCTTAGCGGAGTTTTCATATAATAATAGCTATCACTCAAGTATTGATATGGCCCCATCCGAGGCATTGTATGGGAAAAGATGTAGGTCTCCCATTGGGTGGTTTGATGCATTTGAGGTTAGACCTTGGGGTACTGACCTTCTGAGGGAATCGTTAGATAAAGTGAAATATATTCAGGAAAAGCTTCTAGCCGCTCAGAACAGGCAGAATGAATATGCAAACTGAAAGGTTAGAGACTTTGATTTTATGGAGGGTGAGCAAGTCTTGCTGAAGCTTTCACCCATGAAAGGGGTGATGCGGTTTGGTAAGTGAGGTAAGCTTAGTCCTAGGTACATTGATCCATTTGAAGTTCTGAAGCGCGTTGGGGAGGTGGCTTATGAATTGGCATTGCCTCCAGGACTCTCAGGAGTGCACTCGGTATTTCATGTGTCTATGCTGAAAAGATACCATGGAGATGGAAACTACATTATTCGTTGGGATTCAGTTCTTCTTGATGAGAATTTGTCTTATAAGGAGGAGACTGTTGCCATTTTAGATAGAGAAGTCCGCAAGTTGAGATCAAGGGAGATTGCATCCATCAACGTTCAGTGGAAGAATCGGCCAGTTGCAGAGTCCACTTGGGAGAAGGAGGCTGACATGCAAGAAAGATATCCACATCTTTTTACAGATCCAGGTACTCTTTCTTGCCCTTGTTTTTCTTCTTGTTATCGTTCGAGGACGAACGATGGGTAAATTGGTATCTATTGTAACGACCTGTTTAGTCGTTTCAACCAGTACAATCATTTGTGATAAAACTGACCTGTCGGACCGTCATGGACTCTGTCGTCCCACACTTGTGTAATTTTCCTGTGGGTTATGGGATCAACTCGCTGAACTTCACAACGGAATTGCAGCAAGAACCTTCGTAGACATGACGGATCGTCACAAACATCTCTACTGAATTTGACTCTCTGAACTTTGTGACGGACCTACAGTATAGACCTTCGCATGTATGACGGTCCGTCACGAGCGGCGTAACCTCGACTGGGTCGGATTTATGCTAAAAGTTTTAAGGGGTGTTTTGGACTATTTATGAAAAACTGTATGAAATAAGCGGATAAGTTTAATAACTTATTTACTTAGGGGTTAAAGGAGGTAACCTTTAAAATAAATAATGGGTTATTTTTTATCATCTTTGATACTTGATTATATGATAATTAGGGTAAAAGAAAAAGAATCTGGAGTAGGAAAAATAAAAATAACAGAGAGAGGGAGAACGAGCGAGAAAAGGGAGATGCGAAGAGGAAATAAAAGGCATTGAGAAGTAGCTTGCTTGATCACAATTCTTCGGTGGAGGTAGGTTATGGTTTATGCTATTTCATAGTAAACTCTTAATAGCGATTGATATGTATTGGGTAGTATTGTAAAGTCTTCTATATGCTTGATTGTGTGTTTGTATGTTGTGATTGTGGAATCCTAAATCTTATCCCTCTCTATTAAGATGATTCATTGACATAAAAGAAGCTTGATTAACCAAAGAAATGAGATTAGGGGATCGGGTGTCACGTTCCGACACGTAGAAATAGGGGATCGGGTGTCACGTTCCGACACGTAGAAATAGGGGATCGGGTGTCAAGTTCCGACACGTAGAAATAGGGGATCAGGTGTCACGTTCCGACACGCAGAAATAGGGGATCGGGTGTCACGTTTCGACACGTAGTATTAAGGGATCAGGTGTCACGTTCTGACATGTAGTATTAGGGGATCGGAGTGTCACATTCCAAAACGATAATAATAAAGAAAATGAATCATGAATCATGTAAATATACTCAGTTCGAAGAACCTATTTCCCAAATTAGTATGGTGTGGAGGCTTGAGTCCTCATGGGTATGCTTGGTGTTGTTGCCAATGATTCTTGTACTTATTGTTGTCACCAGTTAAGTGTTGTAGTTGATTTTATACTATTCTTCGATATATATTGCTTTCTATTCTAAGTTGGCCGATGATACCTACTCAGTACTTGTTCCTTGTACTGACCCCTACTTGTATTTTTTCTCTTTCTTAATTGTGGAGTGCAGCAAACGTGCCATCGACTTCGACTCGTCCGCAACTCTAGCCAGTCTCCAGTATATCAGAATTTAGGGTGACCTACTGTTCCTAGCTCGGATTGGATTCTCTCATTTCGTCTTGATGTCTTTGAAGTTTGGACATGGACCATCTATTTTACTTACTTTAGCTTCTTAATTACTCTTAGATTTAGAAAATTGGTAATAGATGTTCTTGGTGTGATGACTTCCAGATTTTGGGGATGATAGTTGATAAATTTTAGAAGTTTATTTACTGGTTATACTAATAACATTTGAGCCTTCCGCATTAGATTTGTTTCATTATGGTTGAACTGTTGGGGTTTAGCTTTGTTGGTTCGCTCACATAATAGGATAAGTGTGGGTGCCACTCGCGGCTCGTTTTGGGTCGTGGCAGTAGTTGTTGTTTATATCAATATTTTTTTGACAAATACCTTTATCACAACTTCCACATAATGCCTCATAATGTAATTTTATACTAGTATGATCAATATACTGCTAGCTTTGATAATCACTTAAATTTTCCTTAGTTTGGTATTAGATTACTTAGCATTGGTTATTTAGTGGGTGTTCAGTGGTTATTATTGTCCAAATATCTAGTGCATAGAGTCACTTGGCTTGAACCTCAATGATACATAGCTTATGTAAAAATATAGGATATAAAAGAAAATTAGTAATCTTTTTTCTATACTAAAGTATTTGGGAGATCTATTAAATGTTGACACATTTAATACTAGAATTTTCGTATTTTGAATGATTATGATTTGCGTACATTGACCGCAATGATATTGAAACCCAATTTAAAATTTTCCTAAGCTACAAAGTGTGTTGAGCTCGTTCCGGAGGATGTTCCCACTAACTGTGACTTTCCAAATTGTCACACTTTTCTTGTGGATGTGATTCATGTCATAGAGTTCCACCAAATTTTGGTGTCTATAAATGCCCCCTACTTCAAGGCTTGTCAGCGTGTTGACTCGATAAACTCGAATATGAGATTTGAAGTACCCTTAAAAATAGAGTTTCAGTCTTTGCGGTTAGTGGATTCAGATTTGCATTTGATTTGTGAGAGAGAAGATGAACGGTAAATTGGGTCACACTGGGTGTGCCAATTTATTTGCAATTTTTTTGTCCCAAATACAAAAAATATATTGCAATCAAATAGTAATAAAATGAATAATTTTATTCATAAAGATTGTGAGTACAAATATGTTTATTACTTGTTTCCCCTCTCTTAAGATTTCTCCGTGATTCAAGTGTTGTTAGTGTCGCTCAAACTAAGGGTTATATGGACCTCCTTAGGATTTATTTGAACTCCATGAAATGATTTTGTGGATCTTGTTAGAAAAATTGGTTGCCAAGAAGAGTGCACCCACATCATCATCATCACTTTACAAATATTTCATGAATATATGAAATTTTAGAAATGCCTATTCAAGGAAATATATTACACTATATGTAGGTAGTATCTAAGAACCTTAAATAAAATGGGACTCATCTTGTAGAGTCCCACATAATTTTGATATCTCAAATGTCGAATTCTTAAATAAATTGGACTCATCTTGTCCCGTGAAATTTTTTTGGTAGTTCACATAAATATCTTGTTGGATAGAGTTCTATTGTTTGATTGACTATTCCAGAAGAGGTCTTATATTTATAAATATAGTATCTAATAGAAGCCAATATCAACAAAGATCTCACCCTAGCAAGGTAGTAAATAACACCTCCAAGCACATTTGGGAAAGTAGTTTCACTGTCCCATCCAAATATGGACACGACATTCAATTTCTCAAATTCCTCGACAGTACAACATATCTGCCTTTGAAGATTTAGCGCGAGGCATGAACAATGTGCTCAAACATACTAGCCTTAACTTCAGATTGAGCAGAGCATTCATTATTTACAAAAGTAGACCGCAAATAAGTAATTAGTCTTGGAATCAGTCTTGAATATTTGAAATAGAGATGTGTTGTAACAACATAATCTAGCACTACATCTCAAAGACATTCCAAGTGCTAATAGCATCGTGGAATCTCTGGTAGAATGTAAGATCCGTGAGTTAGCGTTTTAACAAACACCGAAGGGTCATGAAACTTGTAGTAAAGCAGTGATTTCTCAGTACCTTACATTGACTAGCTTCTTAGCATTCACGATGAAGTGCCTTTGCATAGGTGCATCAATAAAGTTAATGTCCATCCCAATCCATCTCATTAATGATAAACCTGCAACATTGTCCGCCCGAGCTGAGGTAGGCACCTGTTAGTGCCTCAACTCCTATGGGGAAATAGCAACTTTGTTATTTATGAAATGGATTGGATTGCACATTGATTTTGTTGATGCACCTATGTCGTGTGAATGCTAAGAAGATAGTTAATATCTTGTACTTTGAATTCCTGCTACTTACAAGTTCCATGATCCTTCAATGCTCGTTGAAGCTCTAACTCAAGGATCATACATGCTACCTGAGATTTCACGATGATATAAACACAAGGCAGTCTTGAAGATACAGTGCTAGATTACGTTGTTACAACACATTTTTATTGAATTGAGGTTTGCTTCTATAAACAATGACAGATATGCTCAATCTGCAGTTAAGACTGGCATGCACAAACACTTTTTTAATTCCTCTCTAAATCTTCAAAGACAGATGTACTGTTGAGAATTTCAGAACTTGGATCTTCTGTCCACGTTCGAATAGGAAGCTGAAACTACTTTTTAAAGGTGCTTGGAGATGTTGTTGGTGCGACCTTTGTTGATTCTAGCTTTAACAAAGATACTTAATACATTTCTTAACATAAGACCTCTTGTAGCACCGTTGGTTACACCTCAAACAATAAAACTCCGACCAATGGCATTTTAACGAAGCAGCTTTGTGATGAATTAACCAGTTATGGAATAACGAGTGATGAACTTGTAAAAGTGGTAGCTATGAGAATAAAATCGTGAAGGACACTAGGATAGAAATTTGGAAAGCTAGTTTATCTATTAATATTTTCTTAAATTCATTTTAAAGGTTAGTTAACATTTCGTTTTCTTGACATTTTCAGTTAGGTTGTAACTTAAAGAACTCTTAATTACCATTCCTATATTACATTATGCTAATCTACGAATTCTTCCTTTTTGCTCCCATTCTTTGTCATCAATTAATTGAAATAATTTTATCTTTTGAGTTATCCCAATACGTTGTGCGTATATTTATGACGAAGATCTCAACTATATGTCTTTGCCCTTTTCAATATTTATTGTTATAATGATATTGTGAAATTACTATGACCATACAAAATAGTAAATTCTTTGAAATTTACTTCATCTCCATTAAAAACTCATTGTCCTTAACTTGCAATACAATTGTCTTACTTAAATAGTCTTGCTTATAGAAAGTAAGATACGCCAATACTGAAGATGGAAAAATAGTTATGGTAAGAATTCTTGATATATCACTTTAGCTAATGATGAAAGAGAATGTGGACCATTTTCTCGAGATGATAATTTTGTGTCCTCCTAATTTGATGCGCGTATTTCATTTTTGTAGCTAAAAGAAGGTCGAAGGTATAGTCGATAAGTTGATGACCTGGCATCGAACTGTCGTCCATATCTACTTTTACTTGTTTTCACATTCTTAAGTTTGTGACATAAGTACTTGAACATGAGTAGGGTTTCAATGAATACCATATTCCTCTACTATATAAGTCTAATAGTTAGGGGGACATAATTTCTTTAGATTTTCTTGATTAAAGTGTATTAGTGTTTTATATCTAAAGAGTAAATCATTGTTGGTCATTGTGCATACTGGAAGTTCATTGAGAGAATCAACAAATTCGATTCATATTGTTCTCAAATTTTTGGAGGATCTAGAAAACTCTTCAGGAATTACTTTATCTTTGGTGATCAATAAATTTCTATCATTATATACTATAGAATAAATTTTAATTTCTTATGTTCTTAGACCATCTTCATGTTAGTGGTTGTTAAGGGGGACGAAGGTATTTTCTATATGAGAAACTCACTAAAATCTTGGCAATTTCATATTTTAACTATTTTGATAATATTACGTTATTGACATTTCTTTACCATATTTGATATTTTTATACTTCCTAAATTACCTCGAAAACCCTTTTTTTAAGGATTTTTTTGGGGCCATATAGACCATTTAATTAATCATCAAAAAATGAAAATAATGTTTTGGCCCAAGCCCAACCTAACCTAATTAGGGTAAAGCCCACTTTTATTAACCCTAACTATAAAATCTATTCTTACTGTGTTACCTCCTTGCTCGCAGCTGAATATTAACCTTCTCGATTCTTGTGGGTTGTGCAAGCTCTCTATTCCAACATTCTCATATCTCTTCTTCTCATACAAGATGTGTCAGTCAACCAAGGTAACAACTCCTATATTTTCCCTTCCTTTATTCATTACTGATGAAGTCAATTCGAAATAATTTGGATATCTTTGAAGATTAATAAAACAAGCATGGAGGGTTTAAAATAAACTAAAATTAAAATTAAGCAAGAGGTGACTACATTTTAAATAATTAATAGGCTAGCCTTTTCTTCGTTTTAGCTCAAGGTTATTATTGTAGCTATCTTAGCTTTGTTTATCTACTACTAGTTTCCGAAACGTGTGTTGCATGTTTGTCCCCTACAATTTTTATAAAGTTGAATTATTATATAGAATGTTGAAATTAGAAATATTAATTCTACCAATTTATATTTTATTCATTAAATAATATTCATAATAATCGAATAGTACATTGCCTATCAAGCAAGAAATATGAAAAAATAATTATATTACTATATCATCTAATAATATGAATATATCTATATGACTTATCCTTAATAATCTCTCAGTACGCTCTATTAGTAAATACACAAATATGTAGCTACTTAAAAAAACTAATATTAGTAAGGAAAGATAAAAGTAAAAAAATATTATAAAAGTACATTTAAAAACGAATCTAAATGTCATAAATTACTAATTTCCGCGCTCATAAAAATAGACTTATAACATTCATAATTTCAGAGAAGATTATATTAAAGAAGTATAAATTGATAAAGAATACAAAAAAAAAAACAGATAAGAATAAATACAACATTCATATCCTTCTTAAGATTTTTATTATAACACAATATATAGTAAAACGAAATACACAAGGAGTAGAGTTTTTTTTCTCCCGTAACAAAAAAAAACAATCTAAAATAGTAAAGATAAAATTTATGATATAAAATATCATTCTAATGAGGATCAACAAATATTAAAATTTCAAAACAAAAAAAAGTACCTGAAAATTCAATAATGATTCACATCAACACGAGACAAGTGGTAAAGAAAAATTATTTTTTCATGATACATATATATAGATAAAGATTCATTGGATAAGATGAAAAGGTGAAGAGTCGTTTAAGTTTATTTTCAGAAGTTATGTGATCTTAGACATGGGGTAGAGGAAAGATGTTTGCTTTTACTGATAATTCAATACATTTAATTATACTAACTAAAGAGAGAGGATAACAAATTTAATCACATTAATTATAGAGAAAGAATTGATAATATATATTTTTTTTTAAAAAATAATTCCTAACAATTTCCTATGAAATAATTTCTAACAATTTTCAATAAAATAATTGTGTCTTTCAAAGTTTGACCTTACACCTTCTTATTTAAAGTATTTAGTATAATATAATATAATTATTACTTAGTATGAAAATAAATTGAATTTAAACAATGGTGTCTAGATGCATGTATTTAAATATGATTCTTTAATATTAAATTAATTATATATTAATATTTAATTTAATTTGGGGATAAAATAAGGGCAAAATGGTAATTCAACTTTTAAGTTAGGAGCTTCCCACTTATAATAATACTAGTTTTTGGAACATGCGTTGCACGTTTATTCCATACAGTTATTATATAGAAAATATTGAATTTAAAAATATTAGTTTTACCAATTTATATTTTATTCATTAAATAAAATTTATAATAATCGAATATTACATTGACTTTCAAGCAAGAAATATGGAAAAATAATCATATTACTATAGCATCTAATAATATGAATATATTTATATGATTTATCCTTACTAATCTCTCATTACGCTCCATATACTAAGTACACAGATATGTATCTACTTAAAGAAACTATATCAATAAGGAAAGGATGAAAGAAAAAATATATTATAAAAGTACATTTAAAAATGAATATAAAAGTCATAAATTAGTAATTTCAACACTAACAAAAATATACATAACATTCATAATTTCATAGTAGATTAAATTAAAGAAGTATAAATCGGTAAAGAATACAACAAAAATAAACAGATAAGAACAAATACAACATTCATACACTTCTTAAGACTTTAATTATAACCATATATATAGTAAAAAGAAATACATAAGTAGTAAAGTTCTTGATGATACCTCTCCCGTAACAAAAAAAAATATCTAAAATGATAAAGATAAAACTATGATACAAAATATCATTCTAATTAGGATCAAACAAATATTAATATTCAAAAAAAAAGTACATTAAAATTGCCTAATGATTCACATCAACAAGAGGTAAGTGATAAAGAAAAATTACTTTTTCATGATACATATATATAGCTAAAAATTTATATGAAGATGAAAAGGTGAAGAGTTATTTAAGATAATTTTTATAAGTTAGTGATCTTAGACATGGGGGAGAGGAAAGGTTGATTGTTTTTACTGATAATTCCATACATTTAATTATACTAATTATAGAGAAAAGAAAACAAGTTTAATCCATTTAACCACACTAATTATTGAAAAATAATAGAGATTTTTTTTTAAAAAAAAAGTAATTCCTAACAATTTTCTATGAAATAAATTCTAATAATTTTCTATGAAATATTTTTGTTTTTCAAAGTTTGACTTTATACCTTCTTATTTTAGTATTTAGTATAATATAATATAATTTTGTCTAAGGGGTGTCATAATCTAAAGAAATTAAATCATGTAAAAGCCAAGGAGTGTCAATATGTAATATATATATACATAAAAAATATTTTAATTCTATCTACATAATGTAATTTTCTGACAAAGGGGTGTCGTCGACACCCCTTCAGTACATGTGCCTCCGCCACTGATTATTACTTAGTATTTAAATAATTAGAATTTGAACTGTTGTGTCTAGATGCATGTATTTAAATATGATTATTTAAATTTTAAATTAATTATATATTAATACCTAATTTAGTTTAAAATAAATAAGGGCAAACTGGTAATTCAATTTTTAAGTTAGGAGCTTCCCAAGATGAAGCATTACAAACCATTAAAAAAAAGAACGCTAACAACAACAAAATAGGGTGATAACCAAAGCGGGGTTCAAAAAAATGATCATGAGGTTAAACTGCAGAGTTACATCTACATATTAGTTATTTAAGTTCCCTCTTCCTATCTTTAACTCTATACTCTCTAGGGAACGTGCGTCGCACTTTTATTCCAAAATATTTCATATAAATTCTGTATTGCAAATGACTGTTTTATCCCCTTTGAATCTATGGTATTTACTAAAAGAATTCATCACTTCTAGGATAATCTCTCTCTCTCTCTCTCTCTCTCTCTCTCTCTCTCTCTCTCTCTATATATATATATATATATATATATATATATATATATATATATATATATATATATATATATATTAAATTGATTAAAAGTGTATGAAGTAAAAATTAACAATCTATTGCATATATTTAATATTCAAATGAGGATACTAAACTACCACATGCTAGGCTAATGTATACGAAACAACAAACTATGGTAAATTTTCAATAATAATAACACAACATTATAATATTTGTACAATAACAACAAATAAGAAATTAACATAAAAATTAAAGTAAGCAGATAAAATGAGACGGGAAAATAGTGCATAGACATTTTTATTTATTTATTTGTAATTGCTTTAAGTACATATAAGTATTTATATGATACTATTAATATGAGATTAGTCTATTTTAGATTAAGGTGAGAGATAGGAGCAAAATCATAACAAATATAATCAGAGAGTTAATTATATTTACAGAATGAAAAATTAGTGATAATAAAAGTTATGTGTATTAATATGATGATTTTCTATTTATTATTGAATAATTAATTAATTTAATAATGTATAACATTTAAATGTGATAGAGTAAAAACCTAAGGACAAAATATGTTTAAAATAAATTTAAAATATTAAATGTGTAATGGAATGTCATTATAACTAATTATTAAGAAATTCATAGCAACTATCATTACGAAAAATCATTACTATTAGTACATGAAAGATGTAAGGTTTTTAGATTTTATTTAATTTTGTTTTCTTGCTAATAATAACTTACAATTTAATAATGAGTATTGAATTGTAAGTCTATCTATATATAGGAGTGTTAATTATCATAATAAGAAGAGTCAAAATTCATGAATACCAAAATAAATATTTAATAAAAAACCTATTTTATATAATTTGTAAATAATAAATTAATAGTTAAAGGGATATTTTTATTTTGACTTAGATTTTTCTTCGTTTTAGTTGATCTAATTTCTAGACAGGTGTCTCATGCTAATTAATAAACTGCCTAAAATGAAGTATATAATACTCTACTTAAATATGTATATATGGAGCAATTGAACAGTAATTCAGTTGAAAAGTAGATTCAAATGCAACATATATTTGTAACGTAATATTATTCATCTGTCATGTAATAGAATGAGATACATGCTTGGAAGTTTTTCTATTTTTTGACGAAGACACAACTTTTAAGTATGATACTAATAATGTTTTAAAAATAAATACATATACTAAATTAGAAGTGGGAGGCCACAAAGCATCCAAAAGTGACATTCAATGAAACCAATAAAGTTGAATTTACAATCAGACTCATGAAATATATACATGCTTATGAATTTTGTTCAGTAGCTACTCCCAATGTGATCCTTTTTGTAGCAAACTAAAAATGTAAAGTGTGAAATAAATAAAATAAAAAATATTTGCTATACACAATATTTTGTAAACATAAGCCATATTTAAGCAGTAAACAGAAACTAAACTTATTTGATGGGAAACAAAATAGTATTACCTTATGCTGGACAAAATTTAACAAATAAGAGGGCGATAGTAATAGTAGTTTTTCTGTAGTCTAGTAGAAGAGGAGTAAAAATAAAATGATAAATGGGGAAAAAATAGTATTACCTTAGGCTGGACAAAATTCAACAAATAAGAGGCCTATAAAAATAGTAGTTTTCTGTAGTCTAACAGAAGAGGAGTAAGAATAAAATGATAAAGAAATTTTACAGGGTGGTAACTTTATAAAGTGCAAAGAATATGAAAAGGGTATAGAATATTTAACTGATTGAAGTTTAAACGACAAAAGATATAAATGTTGTAATATGAAAAGTTTGATACATTAGTTAAATGATCATGACAAAGTGGTTATATTTAATATGATTAGCGATATTTTTGTAATTCAAGTTTCAACTATGGAGCTTCATGCTTTTAGTATAATATGATTATAAAAAGCAAACTAGGATTTGTCTTAGGGGTTGGTTTTTGAATGCATATTTAATGTTTAGGCTACTTTGTGAATTCGGGAAACCCTTACATCTGTTCAATTTAACCCTCTTAATTTTATGGGCAAGTCTTCACTTTTATGAAGCAAATTTCTTTCACCTTTAGATTTTGCTCTAGTAACTAACTGTGTTTTAACTAATAGAAGTATCTCTCTCACTTCCTTTCTATTTCTTATTAGTATATTTTGCTTGCTTGCTTTTTGCCTTTGTGTTTAAACTCTCCTATTTTTCTTTCCACCACCAATGAGGGACAAATGTCTTTTCATTAAAGCATAAGAGGGCATTTCAAGTTCCCAACTCTTCAAGTTCTCAACTTTTCAAATTCCTCTATTTTCCATCTTTTGGCTACATACCCAACAAAAACTACTTCCAAAATGTGTTTGGAGATGTTATTGGGTTCGTTGTTTGTGCGGTCTTTGTTGATTCTAGATCAAAAAACTCGACATTTATAGACATCAAATTTGTGTGGGACTCTAGTAGATGAGTCAAATTTCAATTAGGCCTTCTTGAAAAGTACTCCTAGCTTACACTATATAAAGGGTAATATATCCCTTAGAGAGGGAACTTGAAAATTTCATGAATTCATGAAATATTTACAAAGATATCAAGATGTGGGTGGACTCTTCTTGCTAACGAAATACTTAAAAAAAAAAGATTTATAGAAACCTATTTACATGGATATCAAATAAAATTCATTTAAGGTGCAAATTATAAGTTAGAAGAATCAAGAGATAGATATAATTGTACCCAAACTATTATTAATTAATAAAATATTCTTGTTTTATCATATTTATTTTGTGGTCGGAGTTTATTTTTCCATAAATAAGATATAGTGCAAACAAAATTTGTGTCCTTGAACCTAACAAATATTCATAATTTCTTTTGGGGTTTGATTAGTTTGATCAGAGTTGATTAATTGGTAAAATTCGTTAGAATTTCAAGAAAAAAAATGAATTTTCATTGATCAAATCATTTATTTCGTAGTCTGATAGATCTTTTATAGAAATTAATTAATCAGACGAGAATAAAGATAGATCAAGTGACTTTGGGGTCATATCTTACCTTCTATGTAGTATTTATCTCCCCAAAGCATGGAGATGCACACACAAGAAGAGGCCTTATGTTTAAAAATGTATTACTTATCTTTTCAAAGCTAGAATCAACAAAGATCGCACCAATAAAGGACCTAACAATATCCCCAACCACAATTGGGAAAGAAGTTTCACTCTCCCATCCAAATGTAGACACAATATCTAATTTCTCAAAATTCTCAACTGTGTAACATATCTGTCTTTGCAGATCTGGCGAGGCATGAAGAATGTGCTCATGCAGGCTAGCCTTAACTGCAGATTGAGTATATCATTCATTTTTTACAAAAGTAGACAACAAATAAGTAATAAGTCTTATAATCAGCATCGAATATTTGAAATAGAGATATGTTGTAACAACATAATCTAGAACTACATCTCCAAGAAATATCAAGTGATAATAGCATCGTGGAATCTCATGTAGCATGTAAGATCCATGAGTTAGCCTTTTAACAAACATCTAAGGGTAGTGAAACTTGTAGTGAAGCAGTGATTTCTAAGTACCATACATTGACTAGCTTCTTAGCATTCACGATGAAGTGCCTTAAGATAGGTGCATCAATAAAATCAATGTCCATCCCGATCCATTTTATAAATTATAAAGCTGCTACGTTGGCCGTCCGAGCTGAGGTAGGCACTTGTTAGTGCCTCAACCACATCAACTACTATCTTGTTTCAAATCTCCTATACTTTACCCTACAACACATTTCTGTTGAAGGCATCAACAAATTTTTGTCAAGTTGTAAACTTGAGGATTATCACTAGGAATTGTCCACACTTTGAGATAGAATGGTTCATTACGGATAAATCTCAGAATTTTATGAGCACATCCAAGCTTGAAAAAAGCAACATTGGAAATGATTTTATTTTTCTTAATGTTGAGAAGACCCTCATGATAATTTTCATGAGTCTTAAACGATTGTATACTAATACCATATCTGAGAAAATATTTGCCAAGCTTCCCAAGTGATTCAAAAAGAAAATTCTGGAGATATTTCTTTGTTGTAATTACTTCCAAAATCTTTGCTGTTGGGATACAAAGTTTTACTTGGTGGTGATTCAAAATCATTCTTTCAAAGTTTATTCGGCATGGATACTTGCCCTATAAGGTGTAAAGGTTCTAGCAAGCTAGATAGTTATCGTTGACCTAGAGAATTTATGAATTCTAGGTATAAACATATGGTAGTGAATCCCCAAACACCGCCGAACAGATTCACTGCTATATGTATATACCTTAGAATTCATAAGATTCTCGAGGTCAAGAATATTTTGCCAATATTTATCTGTCGTACTAGAGCCTTTACACTTTATTGGGGAAGCATTCATGCTGAATAAACTTCAAAAGAATGATTTCGAATCATTCCAAACTAAAACTTTGTATCCCAACTGGAAAGATTTTGGAAGGAATGACAACAAAGAAATGCCTCCAGAAGTTTCATTCGGAATCACTTGGGAAACTTGTAGACTCTTTTCTCAAATGTGATGTAGTATACAACTATTTAATAATTATGAAAGTCAGCACAAGTGTTTACTCATAATTAAGAAAATAAAATCATTGCCAATGTTACACATTGCAACTTTGGATGCGCTCGTAAAATATGAAATTTATGCATAATGAACCATTTGATCTTCTAAAGTGAATCATTCCTGATGATAATTCTCATGTTCTTCAACTAAGAGTTCTCTTTGAATTCAATAAAAATGTATAGTAGGCTAAGGCAAACGATTAGAAATAGTAAGAAGTAGCTACCTCAGCTCGTGTGGGGAAGTAGCGACTTTACCATTTATTAATTGGATTGGGTTGCACATTGATTTTGTTGATTCTGAGAAGCTAGTTAATGTTTGATAATTTGAAACCTTGCTACTTACCAGTTCCATGATCCTTCATGGCTTGTTGAAACTCTTACTCACGGATCATATTCCACAATGATATCAACTCTAGGAATTCTAGAAGATGTAGTGCTTCTGTAAACAATGAATAATATGCTCAATCTGTACTTAAGGCTGGCATGCACAAGCACCTTCTTCATGCCTTGCGAAATCTGCAAAGACAGATATGTTGTACTATTGAGGATTTTTAAGAAATGGGATCATGTGTCCACATTCGGATGGGAATGTGAAACGTGCTTGGAGATGTTGTTGAGTCCTCTGTTCGTGCAATCCCTTAAGACCTCTCCTGGAACTGTTGATTACACCTCAAACACTAAACTCCAACCAATAAGAGAGTTAATTGAACTATGTGCCCAGAAGGTTATTTAAAAAAGAAATCAGTTTCTTCATGAGATAGAGACTCGATATTTGTAGACATCAATGCTGTAAGGGACTCTACCAGATGAGTCCAACTTCATTTATAATTTTGAAGACTAATCCTAATTCTTGAAGACTAATCCTAACTCACACTATATAAAGGGTACTATATGTCACAGACTTTTCAATTCAGACAATACTTCGTGCGGCACTTGACGGTTCGCTCACGATTCTTTCACGTATCTCGCAAACTCAAGTAAGCCCTCACAATTTTGGATCGCTAAGAGAACTTTAGAAAGAGAAAACAAAGACAGATTTTGGAAGAAAGACTTGTATTTATATGTTGGTTGATGTATTACAAGTATAAAAACTACCTATTTATACTACTCTAAACACTAAGAGTAAATAAAGGCTACACTATCTACAAGCCCCTAAGTTCATGCCCACAAGACATGCTTCTAAGTCTTCCAAAAAGGGACTCCTAGCTGCTCCATAGTGTGCCCCACGCCTAGAGGCCTTGAACAAGTCTCTCCAAGGCTTGTAACTGCTGCCCCTTCACCTGCAGAAATGGCTGTAACTGCTTGTAACGGCTGAAACTGCCTGTAACGGCTGTAATTGCTTGTAACAACCGAAACGCCTGACCCTTTGTCTGCTGCCTGCTTGGACGCCTGCCCCTTTGCCTATTGGCCGTTTTGGGCTGTCTGTTCCCGTTGCACAGGCTGCTGGCTGCCTAGACGGGTCGCGATCTGCCTAGGTATCTGGCGGGTCGTGACAAACTCCCCCACCTGATGATGTGACGACCGCGTCACATTGCGTCCGTATCGGTGTTGAGTTCTGCCGAGCGACCATCAACTCGCGTACTCGATCAATCCCTTCGAGCAGCCTCTTTATCGATGTCCCGACCTTTCTCGACCCGATCTTTTGAACTTTCTCCTTCAACGGAGGCAAGTGCTCCGGCGGCTTCTTCGTCACGTCAGCGTTCCAACTCGGAATCCTCTTCCTGCGCGGTGGCAAGGTCTTTTCAACACCATTGTCTTCTCTCGAACTTGCAATGGTTGCTGCCGGTGATAACCTTCTTCTCACGTCGACCCTCTCGAGCTTCATGGCTGTCAATCTAGCCTGTCCCTCCATCGCCTGCTCCTCCACCATGGGAACTGTATATTCCCTTCCCTTCTCCATGATTGTCAATTTTTGGAGATGAGGATCGATTACTGCATGGCACTGCTGGAAGAATATCTGCCCAAGAATAACATCAAACATATTGATGGGGGCGACGATGAACTTGGTTTTGCCTTGCCAATCGCCTACCATGATGTTCACGCCGTGCGTTGCTCCAACTATGGGAGTCGGGTAATGCGTTGACAGTTTTTATTTGGGCGTTGCTTGAAGTATATCGCAACCCCAACCTCATTGCTTCCGTCTTGGTCATAACATTGACCTCCGCACCGGTGTCGACCAACGCACGAGCAATCTTCCCATTGACCATGATGTCGACTGTTTGAGCCCACACCTTAGACTTTGCAAGTCCCTTTTCAGCATGCTTCGGCTCCGCTTGCCTCATCTTACCTTGCCTTGGCCTCGTCGATGGTTGTTCAATCGCTGCTCCGCATAGGCTTACCACGCCCAACTGCTTAGTCTTCCCGACTTCCTCTTGGGCCTTCTCTTCCTTCTGCTCACGAAGGATAGCACCAAGACTTTTCAGTTCGGGGCATCTTTTGTAACCATGCGGACCTTTGCATATGAAGAAACCATCCTTGGAATCCCTTACCGTGTTGCCACGATCTCCGGGCTTCTTGCCGCTGGACCCGTAGGTGTCACTCCTTTTGGGTTGTGGCATTTGCTCCTCGCCTTCGCCACTGTCTTCCCCACTGTCTTCATGACTGCCTACCTCGTCGTCCTCATCGGCACTGAAAGACTTCTCCTACCTGAAGTATGTCAAGGCTTCGGCCTGCGTAATGGCGTCATCTATAGTCTTGAGTTGCCACCGTTCCAACTCCGTTCTGGCCTAATTTTGTAACCCATCCATGAAGTAGAACAATGCGTCGTCGTCCATGAGGTTGGGAATCTGAAATGTAAGGGTGGTAAACTCCCGCACATACGCGCGTATGCTGCCCTTCTGTCTCAACTCCCGCATCTTGCGCTTTGCCTCATAGACAACGTTGCTAGGGAGAAACGCCTTCTTGAACTCCACACGGAACTACTCCCATGTGTTCAACGTGCATGTCCCCTTTGCGATGTCAGACTCTTTACGCTTCCACCACAGCATGGCCAACTCTGAAAGATACAACACAGTCGTGTTGATCTTGTTTACATCACTACGGACCCGCATACACTTGAAATAATTTTCCAAGTGCCAAAGGAAATTATCCACCGCTTGCGCGTCACGGATGCCTATGAAGACTGGTTGCTTGGGCGCCTCAACTCTGTCATCCCTTTCCCGGTCATGTGATGAGGATCCACCAACCTCTCTCTCTTCCTCAAGTGCTACCACCTTGGCCTTAAGCGACTTTATTATGCCAAGTGCTTACCTAAATCTGATTTATAAGGAAGTAATGGCCTCCTTTGTCTCGTACTCGGCTCGCTGGCGTGCCTCAGACTCCTTCCAGACGTTCTCAACTTCCTCAAAGGACTACTCTTCATGAGCTTTGAGATCTCTGTTCGTTCTGTTCAAGCGCTGGCCTATGATCTCAACGGATTGCCTCGCCATTTCGACCCTTGCAATCCATTCCGGTCCGACAGTAACGTCCACGGGCTCCTCGCCGGTGTCTTCGTCACTTCCATCAATAATCTGAGGAGGGAGGGATGTTTGCCCTTTGCTTGGTGTAGGAACATTTGGTGGAGGAATACTTGGGGGAAGTCCGAGCATATTGGGTTCAACACCCGTCTGCTGCTTCTTCCCTTTCTTGTTCTTCTTTCCACCATCAGTGCGGACATTGGGGGTGCTGCTAGAGCCGTCTCCTTCGTTCGTCATTCTCTTACGATGAACCTGCTCTGATACCAATTGTCACGGACTTTTCAATTTGGACAATACTCCATACGGCACTTGACGGCTTGCTCATGATTCTTTCACGTATCTCGCAAACTCAAGTAAGCCCTCACAATTTTGGATCGCTAAGAGAACTTTAGAAAGAGAAAACAAAGACATATTTTTGAAGAAAGACTTGTATTGATATGTTGGTTGATGTATTACAAATACAAAGTCTACCTATTTATACTACTCTAAACACTAAAAGTAAATAAATGCTACACTATCTACAAGCCCCTAAGACCATGCCCACAAGACATGCTTCTAAGTCTTCCAAAAAGGGACTCCTAGTTGCTCCCTAGTCTGCCCCACGCCTAGAGGCCTTGAACAAGCCTCTCCAAGGCTTGTAACTACTGCCCCTTCACCTGCAGAAACGGCTGTAACGGCTATAACTGCTTGTAACGGCTGAAACTGCCTGTAACGGCTGTAACTGCTTGTAACAGCTGAAACGCCTGACCCTTTGTCTGCTGCCTGCTTGGACGCCTGCCCCTTTGCCTGCTGGCCGTTTTGGGTTGTCTGTCCCCCTTGCACAGGCTGCTGGCTGACTAGATGGGTCGCGATCTGCCTAGGTATCTGGTGGGTCGTGACATATATCCCTTAGAGAGGGATATCAAAAATTTCATAAATTCATGGAACATTTACAAAGAGATCAAGATGTGGGAGGACTCTTTGTTACCACAAATACATCATGAAAGTCCACAAATCCTCTTTACATAAGATTAAATAAAATCCATTTTAGGTGCAAATTATCCTATAGAAGAATCAAGAAGTGGACAAATTGTACTCAAACTGTTAATTAGTAAAATATTCTTCTTTCTTCAAATTTATTTCTTAGTTGGAGTTTATTTTCAATACATAAAATTTGTTTCAAAGAAATTGTCTCCTAGACCCCTAACTAAAATTTATAATTTATTTGGGGTTTTATTAGTTTGATTCGAGTTGAAGAATTGGTCAGAATCCATTCAACATTGTAGGAAGAACTGAATGTTCATTGATCAAATCCTTCAATGAATAGTCAAATAGATCGTTTGACAAAATTAATTAACCAGAAGAAAGTATAGATAGATCAAGTGTCTTTATTATCATCTCATACCTTCTAACTAGTATTTATCGCCAAATAGATAGATACACACACACAAGATTTACGGAAGTTTAACTTTAAATTGTTTCTTGTGAGTTGTCATGAGATGTTACAAAATGTGGAGTTTGTGGAGTCAGGCCTATCTAGGAAGTGGTGGCAGTCGATACTAAAACGACATGTTCATTCCCTGTAACTTCAGTTTAAGAACTTGACTTAAGATGGTATTTCAGATCAATTTTTGGAAAGATTTCATGCCTTGTCTCACCATACTTTAATGATTTTACCAGATGAGACTAAGAATATTTCTATTCATTTAAGGTTTGACTTATTATATCCGTTGAAACAGCTTATCAAACAACCTTGTCTGGAGCTTCTTTTCAAAGAGCAGTCAAGGTGGTCATGGAGCTTATGTGCCGCATGGAATTTAGGGATTTGGCAGACAAGAAGTCTTGCACTTGTTGTTATTTTAGTAGTACCTCATCTTGACGGGGATCTTTAAGGAGGGTTATTCATCCTCGGTTTAGAATACATGTTCATGCAGTTATATAAGTGTGTTAACGAGGTAATATTGGACAAAGTTTCTACAACTTGGGTCAAGGCTTATAAGGGTTGCTATGAAAGTGTTTTTCAGGTTACGGTTACCATTCAATGTATTTGGATTTTTTTTAGTACATTGTGGTTCCTATTCCTACAATGAGTGTGGTGAGTGAGGAAAAATCAATAGATATTCCTCCAGACATGGAGCAGGAGGCCGACATCAATAATGTTTCAATAATCTTTTGTAATGTTGTTGATTCATTTCTGTTTTTATAAAATAAAGTTTGGAAAGTTATTTCTTTAAAACTGAGTAAAATATTCAAATTCAACTTGGAAAAAATGAATAATTTCATATCAAAACACTAATATTATAAAAATAAATGTTATTTAAAGAAAGTGATTATAATTTATATACCATGACTTTTATATGAAAATAACAATGAACAAGAAAACGCATATTTCTTTTCACCTCATTCTCCTTAAATGGTCTTGATTCTTCAATTCATATTTGATTAAATTAATTTTTTTATCAATCTAACAACTACTTATTAATTCAAGGTAAGAAAAAAAATTGGATCATAATTTACCAAGTGATTAGATCCTTTAAAATAACACTCAAAACTTTTCTTTAAAAATGGAGATAGTTAAAGAAGATATGGTGTTTGCATGTTCAGCGCGACGTCATGGATTAGAAAATCAGAAATTATAGCTACAAAATTCTCACATTGCATTACCAATTGACGTTGATGTATTCTCAAATTTTCGTAAGTAGATTGTTAGGTTTAAGTATGAAAATTTAAAAGGGCATTGTAAGTGTCTAGATCAGACAAATTGTACTGATGAAGAAGATGATGAGAGTGCATTCATAAAGTTGTGACATATAAACTTACAAAGACTTATAGAGATTATTGGACAAACTAAGGGATACTTCATATTTTTCATAAATCTCTCTTTATTTCTTTTTAAATATTTTTTACTTATAATGTCTGAAGAATTATGAGTTTTCACTTATATTTTGTTTCATCCACATTAATGATGGTTTTTACAGAATCAAAATTATCTACGAGATACAAAATATATTAAAAGATGTATTTCTTGAGTTAATACTATTGTTTAGTTAATTCTAACTATGTTAATTAAGTCTAATGCAAAGATATAACAACAATACGTTTCAAAAGAGAATACATATCCGTTCCAATAAACATACAAGAGGTTTCTGTAAAAGTGATGTAATGGTTTTTAATGCCATTAATCTTGACAATCCGTTTCGTAAAATGAAAAAGAAAAATTAATTCTTCTATTTGAAACTCCTCTTGAAATATCTATATAAGAATGACATTTTGTAAGCATTAAAAATACAACAACTACCATAAAGAAAAAAGAAAAAAAATTCCCCTCCTTTCATCATATTCTTTGGATAATTTTGGGCATTTGGTTTTGGGCAACTTGCAAAATCTTAGACACGAGTGCACGTGTTTGAGAGCAACTGTGGAACCTTTCTGAGCAACCGCTATAACGAGTTGCATCGGAGTCAAGCCGAAATCACTTTCAAAGCAACAATATTTGTGATAAGGTCTTTACTACTTTATAATTCCAATCTAATATCAATATTGTAGTATTTTTTCTATCAATTTGAAAGTGATTTTCCTAACATATAATATTAATAAATGGATTTTTCTTTAAACAAAACTTTTAACACTAATACTGATCCTAGCAATGTTATAACTGTTGATGATGTTGTTAAAAAGACGTTTTAAAAGGGTAACCAAATTGTTAGAGGAAATTTGCTAAATCATAAGGCTAATCCTTTGTTGGATTTATATTTAAACTATAATTATGCCAAAGATTTATGAGATAGTTTGGAAAACAAATATGATGTTGATGATGCAGGAAAGAAAAAATATGTTGTCTGTCAGTGGATTAAATTACAAATGGTTGATAATAAGACAATAATTTAACAAGTTCACAAATATGAGAACTTGACTGGTGATGTTCTCAATGAGGAAATGAAGATATGTGAGACATTTCAGGCTTATGTTCTTCTTGAAAAATTTCCACCATGTTGGAGTAATTATAGAAATCAATTAAAACATAAGAAAAAGAATTTAACCCTTCAAGAACTTATCAGTCACATGAGGACTGAAGAGGCGAACCATCTCATAGATAAGATGGAAGAAATTTCTCTTAATACTTCTAAAGCTAATCTTGTTGAATCTTCTGGTACTGTTGTGAAAAACAGGTTTAAAGGCAAACAGAAGAAAGTCTCGAAAAAGGAACTTATGAAGAAGAAAAATCAATTCAACAAGCCAAGGAGTCAAATTCAAAAATTTAAGGGCTCTTGTTTTGTTTGTGGAAAAGTTGGTCACAGAGCTGCCAGATGCTATCAAAGAGAAGGGCAAGACTTAAAGAAAGAAGGACAAAGTGATGTACAAGCCAATTTTGCTTAAGGTAATGAAGTGATTGATGTTGTAGTCGTTGAGGCAAATCTGCTAGCAAATAAAATTGTCTGGGTGCTAAACACAGGCGCATCAAGACATTTCTGTGCCAATAAAGAGTTATTACATGACTTTGAGGAGTCTACTGATAGAGAGTGTGTATATATGGGTAACTCCACTACTGGTGTAGTAATGGGTAAAGGAAAAGTTTTGCTTAAATTAACTTCTGGAAAGACATTATCCTTGAACAATGTTTTGTATGTTCCCTCCCTCCGTAGAAACTTAGTTTCCAGAGCACTTCTCAACAAAGTAGGCCTTAAACTTGTGTTTGAAGCTGATAAAATAATTATTTCTCGCAGAGTAGTCTTTGTTGGGAAGAGATATCTTAGTGGAGGATTATTTGTATTAAACATTCTTCAAGAGATTGTCAATAATTATATTGTTGAGTCTATTAATGTGTGGCATAGTAGACTAGGTCATGTTAATATTGCTTCTATTAAAATGCTCATAAGAATGGAATTAATTCCTATGGTAAAAACTGATGATTTTTCTAAATGTCATATTTGTGTAGAAGCGAAGAATGCCAAGTATCCATTCAAATCTGTTATTAGTAGAAAGACTGAATAACTTGAACTAATACATTCAGATTAAGCAGATTTCAAGAACACTGTTAGCAAAGGTGGAAAAAGGTATACATTACTTTTGTTGATGACTTTTCTAGATACACTAAGGTATATCTTCTGAAGTCTAAAGATGAAGCTGAAAGTGTGTTTTGAAATTTAAATCAGAAGTGGAAAATCAATTAGACAGGGAAATCAAGAAGTTTAGATCTTATAAGGGTGGTGAATATTGTACTAAAACTCTAGAAGATTTTTGTGAGAAAAATGGTATTATACATGAAGTTAGTGCTCTATATACTCCCCAACAAAATGGTTTATCCGCACGGAAAAATAGATCCCTTAATGAAATGATGAACTCTATGCTTTTGAGATCTGGGTCTATCTAACAATATGTGGGGAGAGGCAGTCTAGTATGCATGCTATATTCTTAATAAAGTCCCGAATAAGAAGTTAGACAAGACCTTATATGAGTTGTACAAAGGGTTTTCCCTAACTTGAAATTTCTGAAAGTGTGTGGGTGTTTGGCTAAGGTTAGTCTACCTGATTTTAAATGAGTAAATGTTGGTTCTACGACTTCTGATAATATCTTTAATGTTTGTGATAAAAATAGTGCTGCATATAGATTTATGTCTCTAAATGATCATTCTATTCGTGAATCTAGAGATGCGGAATTTTTTGAGTATATTTTTTCTTTGAAAAACAATGTGCCGAGTGTTGCACAAAATAATGCTTCTATATCTCTGTCTATTAATTCGCATACTGTACCTTCTTCTAGAGTTATTTCTAATGAGCATGAAAATGAACCTAGAAGGAGTAAGAGTCTTTGAATTGACACAAGTTTTTGTCTTGATTTTATCACTACTTTCTTAACTGAATATTTTGATATTATTATTTTAAATGACGAATTAGTGTCTATTTATTTAATAGAAGGAGACTCGAAGACTTATGATGAAGCAATGATATCAATAGATGTTATATTTTTGAAAGAGTCTATTTAAAGATAATTAGACTCCATAGTTTCTAATCACACTTGGGGCTTGTATGGTTTACCTAAAGGTTGTAAGGCCATAAGTAGCAAGTGGATATTTAAGAAGAAACTTAGACATGATTGTACAATTGATAAATATAAAGCTAGACTTGTGATTAAGGGTTTTATACCAAAAGAAAGGTGTTGATTACTTTGATAGTTATTCTCCTATGACTAAAACAACGACCATTAGAACTCTTATTGCTTTGGCCGCTATTCACGACTTCGTGGTACATCAAATGGATGTCAAAACGTCTTTTCTAAATGGTAATTTAAAGGAAGAGATCTATATGACTCAACCTTAGGGTTTTGTGGTTCCAGGAAAAGAGGATACAATATGAAAACTGAGAAAGTCCTTGTATGGACTAAAACAAGCACTTAATCAATGGTATGAAAAATTTAATATCACATTAGTGGACAATGACTTTGTTGTAAATTTATCTGATACATGTGTTTATTCTAATATGATAGGTTTAGATTGTGTCATTATATGTTTATATGTAGTTGACATGTTAATCTTTGGTCCTAATGTGAATGTTATTAATGAGACTAAGAATTTTTTTGTCGTCTAAATTTGAAATGAAAGACGTTGGTGAAGCAATATGATTTGGGGAGTTAAAATTTAAAAAATACTCTTGGTGGTTTCTCTTTGTGTCAGTCTCATTACAATGAAAAGATGTTCAAAATTTTTGATTATTTTGATGTAGTTCCAGTGAGAACTCCTTGTCATCCTAGCATACACTTGAAGAAGAATAAAGAATCTAGTGTTTTTGTAACTAAATACGCTAAAATAATTGGGAGTGTAATGTTTCTCATGAACTATACGCGTCCTGATATAGCTTATGTTGTTAGTAGATCGAGTAGATATACTCATAATCCTAGTAGTGAACACTGGAATGCTCTTCATCGGTTGCTAAGGTTTTTGAGAGGTACTATGAATTGTATTTTGCATTTTAACAAATTTTCTGCTGTTTTAGAAAATTTTTGTGATGAAGACTGGGTAACTGACAATGACGAAGTTAGCTCCACCAGTGGCTATGTGTTTACTTTGGGTACAGGCTCTATTCGTGGAAGTCTTCTAAACAGACTTGTATAACACATTCTACCATTCAATCAGAATTCATGGCTCTCGAGTTGGAAGGGCAAGAAGCTTAATGGCTGAGAAATATTTTGGCAGATATGCCTTTATGGGGAAGACAAGCTTCACAAGTTTCTCTTCACTGTGACTCACAAGCAGTAATTGGAATTGCCAAAAAAAGTGTTTACATTGAAAAAGAAAGACATATTCGCATCAGACATGGAGCATTTAAACAGTTCTTGAAACTGGGTGTTATTTCCTTGAAATATGCAAGGTCCGAAAGAAATTTGGCGGATCCTATGACCAAGGGCTTGAAATTAAAATAATCCTTGAAACGTCGAGGGGGATGGTTCTAAATCCCATAGATTAAGACAAGTATGTTCAGACCAATTTTTCTTAGAAAGTTGTGTCTTTTGGAAAAAATAACAACTTTTAGGAATGATGTGTCCTTTGAGAAAATTAACGACTTTTTGGAAATCAGACTTTTATGACCGTTGCACACGAATTTCAAATAAATTATGTTGCGTCAAAATTAATTATGCTATTTAACTCATTCTGAATTAATTTATAAGAGAAAAGAAATTGATTAACAGGTCACATGAATAGTGATGGTCTTTCTTTGTTACCAGAACATTGAGAACAATTATCTTGTGTTTAGAAAATGAATGTGGTCAACCATGACCATAACTTCTCATTGAAACTTTATTATCTTATACTTTATGTTTTGTAATTCATGTAGCATTTAAACCATTTATATACCCAATTAACTATCCCGTGTTCTTCCTATTCAAGACGGTCTTATTTTGTTAGGAGAACGTTGGGAGTAATTGTCGTTTGTTTAATGACTGAACGCGGTCAACCATATTGGCCATAACATTCCATTGAAACTCCATTATTTCAATCATTATTCTATATTTTTATGTCTTCAAACTCATGTAATTAACCTCTAGGTCATTTATCTACCCAATTTACTACTCCGTAATCTTCTTATTCATTGCAAGAAAAAATTTCTCCCTTATAAATAGTGATGGTCTTACTTTGTTAGCACAATGTTGAGAGTAATTGGATTTTATTTATTGGTTGAACATGGCTGTAATATTGGCCACAACTTCTCATTTAAACTCTATTATTTCACTCATTATTCTATCTTTTTATGTCTTGTCACTCATGTAACATCTACTTCATTTGTCTACCCAATTTATTACCTCATTATCTTTCTATTCATTGAAAGAAAGAATTTCTCTACTACAAATAGTGATGATCTTACAATTTTTTTTGTTGTATTAGAAAATATAAAGAGAATAAAAGTGAGATAAAACAAAGTTTTTAGGATAGAGTTCTGGATTCAACTCTTGTTCAGCATTTATTTAGTTGTACTTTGAGATTCAGGTATGTTGTCTGGAGGGGACAAATTAAGAAGATTATTGCTAGATTTGTGAAAAGAGTTCTTGTCATGAGCTTAAATCTCCTTAAAAATAAATATATATATCCATGTCTCTACCTGAAGATAATTTATTTTAAATTGTATTAACATTTCACCAACAAAAACTAGTTGACTTTCCCATATAAATGTATATCATCCTACAATTTTTTATTTTAGTTTTTAACAAAGAATATATTATCTAATCAGTTGAAGAATATCTACGTGTAAACCTAAATTTGTTTTCTTTATTGCTATTTTTGGTCATATTTTATTCTTACAACCATGCTCCGAATTATTCTTTTGAATTGTGGGTCTATTAGAAAAAATATTATTATCACACAAAGATAGGAATAAAATATGTATACATCTTAGTCTTACCCTCCTCAAATTTACTTGTGGGATTATACTAAATGTTCACTATTAGAAAAACCGACATCAAAAGCGGTTTGGATAAACGCATCTTTTGAATTGTGCATCTTTTTATTCCGCAAAGGGGTAAGATTTGTGTACATCCTACCTCTTAGACTCAACTGTACAATAATATGTTTTTACTACTAAAATATGATATTGAGCAAGACTTCATTCGCATAAGTGATGGTGATGTTTAAAAAATTGATCATAAATCTTGACAAATTGCCTTACAAAATGTTAAGGTGATCGTCAAAAATTTGTCCACAAAAATATGGATGTATCTCCAGTTTGCCACAATATTTTCTACAACAACGATAATATCATATTGATTGATTTGTCTCTCGATACATTTGACATATTTCTGAAGGAAGTAAAATTGATACACTCCCTACTAGTATTGTTGAGCTCCGTCCAGTTATACTTTGTAGTTTTAGAAAAATCAAATCATTCTTTTGCTACTAAACTAAAACTATGTTCTTGACAACTCAATGATATATTAATGTGTGAGTAGAACTTTTCCAGCCATTTCAATGAAATATCTTTTATTTACTAATCGTAAATAATTTGGTTCTAAGAGTTGAAATCTCTCTTTTTGAAAGAGTTGAACACGTTGAAGTTTGGCATTTTATCTAAGCAACTTTGTGATGAATTAACCAATTATGGTATAATGAGTAATGAATTTGTAGAAATGGTAGCTATGGGAAAAAGAAAGTTGTGAAGAACTCCATAATAATAATCTGGAATGTTATTTATCCATTAAAATTTTCTTAAATTTATTTTCTTAAATGCTCTTTCTTGAACTTTTGAGTGAAGACTCATGTCTATCGATTATAACTTAAAAGAACTCTTAACCATCATTTCTATATTCAACAGTGCTAATCTAGGAATTCTCATTCTTTATCCTCAATCAATGGAATGTTTTTATTTCTCTAGTTATCCCAATATCAATTATAACTTAAAAGAACTCTTAACCATCATTTCTATGCACTTTTCAATATTTATGGTTTAAAATGATATTGTGAAATTACTTTGACCGTACAAAATAGTAAATCATTTGAAATTTACTTCATCTCCTTTACAGACTCACTCCTCTTCACTTGAAATACAATTTTCTTACTGAAATATTCTTGCCTATAGAAAGGAAGATACTTCAATATTGAAGGTGAAAGTGTAGGTAAGGTAAGAATTCACCATATTCCCTTTAGCTAATTAGGAAAGAATATGTAAACCATTTTTCTCGAGATTATAATATTGTGCCCTCCGTATTTGATGCACATGATTTATTTTCATAGCTACAAAATAGGTGAAAAGTATAATCGATAAGTAGGAGACCTTACATCGATCTATCATCCTCATGTACGTTTAATCTTTCGCGCATCCTTCATGCAAGGCGATTCAAATTAAAGGAAAGGATTTCTACCTTTAAGCCTGTGGCATAACTACTTGAACATGAGATGCACTTCAATGTTTACCAAATTCATCTATGGAGTAAATAATCCTTGGTCATTGTGCATGAAGTTCATTGAGACAATCAACAAATTCAACTCATATTGTTCTCAAATTTTTGGAGGAGCTAAAAAACTCTTTAGGATTACTTCATCCTTGGTGATCAGTACATTTCCCATACTATCATTATGTACAGTAGATAGAAATTCGATTAATTATATTCTGGCACAATCCGAATGTTTGTAGTTGTGAAAGGGAATGAAGATATTTACAAAATGAGGAATTCACGAAAATCATGAAAATTCCATATATAATTTAGCCATTTTGATAATATTACAAGGTTTACATTCCCTTACCATGTTCAGATATTTGCTATTTTACCCTTAAAAACCTTTTTTTTAAAAAAGTTCTTTGGCCGTATAGGTCATTTTATTGACTAACAAAAAATAAAATAAAATTTAGGCCTAAGCCCAAAATAAAACAATCAAAATAATTTATTTCTAATATGATTAGGGTAAAACCTACTTTCATTAACCCTACCTATAAATGCTAATTGCGGCTTACACTTAAGCTCATTTTCTTTCTTCTCACTGTGTTGCCTCCTTATTAACGGCTTATTGTTACTCAATGCATTTTTCTCTTGTGGGCTGTTCCAGCTCTCTAATCCAACATTCTTGTATCTCTTCTTCGCAAACAAGAAGTGTGAATCACCCAAGGTAATGTAACTCCTATCTTTTCCTTCTCTTTTTCATCATCGTTCTAAGTCTTTGTTGTTTCTCCAGATGAAAGAGCTTTTTTCACTGAAAAACTTATCTAAAATTTTGAAATTTTCTTTCGAGTTTAAAAATCGGCAATAAGAGAATAAAAGGAAACTTTTCAATTTCTTACCTAGAAGATGTTACTCTATTCCAAATCACACATGTACTCATTACACATTACTAATATATATTAGTGATTTGAGATTAAAAAGGAAATTTAAACAAGAGATTACTTTATTTCAAATAATTAATAGATTAGACTTTTCTTTGTTTTAGATAAAGGGTGTTATGGTAGCTATCGTGGGTTAGTTTATCTACTATTATAAATAGTAGAAACTAGGGTTTATTTTAGGGGTTGATTTTTGAATGAAAATTTGATGTTTATACTTCTTTGTTAGTTTGGGGAAACCCTCATTTCTGTTCAATAGAACCTTCTTGATAAGTCTTCACTTGTATGAGTTCAATTTGTTTTTACCCTTAAAGTTTTTTCTAGTAGTAAAATATCTTTTAGTTTCTAGATCATCCTTTTTTCTTCTTTTGAATCTCTCTGTCTTTCTTTCTACTTCTTGATAGTATATTTTGTTTGATTTATTGTAGTTCGCTTTATTATTTTTGCATCTAGGATTACATCAATTGGTATCTCTCCCTCTTCCTTTCTATTTCCAAACCATAATTCTTTCTTGTTTGATTGTGGTACTAGGCAAGTCTATCCTTCAAGACACTAACAAATTAAATCACAAAGATTTTTTTGTCACCGCTGGTAATTGTACTTGATGCAGCGTGGTTCGCAACTTACTTCCTTGACCACCAGGTAATGTTTTAATTATATGCTAAAAAAATTATATTTCTGATGCAAAAGGATTTTTCCTCAGTGAACAATATATTGCATTGCCTTTTTATTATGTTTCATGAACCTACTACTCTAAGTAGGTAGTGAATTTTGGTGCACCTCTAATATCTGAAGTTCATTATGCTTTCATAATCCAATTATTAGGCCAAGTAATGATGTGTACATGTCATCTATACCTACATTCCTTCTCGCGCTGATCCAAAAATTCAAGAGAATTGACCCCAACTAGCTTATAATTGACACGTAGGTGTTGTTTATATCAATATTTTTTTGACAAATGCCTTTATCACAACTTCCACATAATGCCTCATTATGTAATTTTATACTAGTATGATCAATATACGGCTAGCTTTGATATTCACTTAAATTTTCCTTAGTTGGTATTGGATTACTTAGCATTGGTTATTTAGTGGGTGTGTAGGAGTTATTATTGTTCAAATATCTAGTTCAAAGAGTCACTTGGCTTGCACCTCAATGATTCATAGCTTATGTAAAAATATAGGATATAAAAGAAAATTAGTAATCTTTTTTTCTATACTAAAGTATTTGGACGATCTATTAAATGTTAAGACATTTAATACTAGAATTTTGGTATTTTGAATGAGTATGATTTGCGTTCGTTGACCGCAATGATATTGAAACCCAATTTAAAATTTTTCAAAGCTACAAGTGTGTTGAGCTTTCGGGAGGATGTTCGCACTAACTGTGACTTTTAAAATTGTCACACTTTTCTTGTTGATGTGATTCATGTCATAGAGTTCCACCAAATTTTGGTTTCTATAAATGCACCCTACTTTAAGGCTTTTCAGCGTGTAGACTCGATAAACTCGAATACGAGACTTGATGTACCCTTAAAAATAGAGTTTCAGTCTTTGCGGTAAGTGGATTCAGATTTGCATTTGATTTGTGAGAGAGAAGATGAAGGGTAAATTGGGTCACACTGGGTTTGCCAATTTATTTGCAATTTTTTTGTCCCAAATACAAAAAATATATTGCAATCAAATAGTAAAAAGAATCTTTTTATTCTAAAGATTGTGAGTACAAATATGTTTATTACTTGTTTCCTCTCTATTAAGATTTGTCCGTGGTTCAAAGGTTGTTAGTGTCACTCAAACTAAGGATTATCTGGACCTCCTTAGGATTTATTTGATCTCCATGAAATGATTTTATGGATCTTGTTAAAAATTTTGGTTGCCAAGAAGAGTTCACCCACATCATCATCACTTTACGAATATTTCATGAATATATGAAATTTTAGAAATGCCTATTCGAGGAAATATATTTCACTATATATAAGTAGTCGCTATGAACCTTAAATAAAATTGGACTCATCTTGTAGAGTCCCACATAATTTTGACATCTCAAATGTCGAATTCTTAAATAAATTGGACTTGTCCCGTGATAATTTTTGGTAGTTCACTTAAGTGTCTTGTTGGATAGAATTTTATTGTTTGATTGACTATTCCAAAAGAGGTCTTATGCTTATAAATGTAGTATCTAATAGAAGCCAATATCAACAAAGATCTCACTCTAGCAAGGTACTAAATAACACATCAAAGCACATTTGGTAATGTAGTTTCACTCTCCCATCCAAATGTGGACACGAGATCCAATTTCTCAAATTCCTCGACAGTACAACATATCTGCCTTTGCAGATCTAGCGTGAGGCATGAAAAATGTGATCAAGCATACTAGCCTTAACTTCAGATTGAGCACAACATTCTTTATTTACAAAAGTAGACCGCAAATAAGTAATTAGTCTTAGAATCAGTCTTGAATATTTGAAATAGAGATGTGTTGTAACAACATAATCTAGACCTACATCTCCAAGACATTCCAAGTGCTAATAGCATCGTGGAATCTCAGGTAGATTGTAAGATCCGTGAGTTAGAGCTTTAATAAGCAGCGAAGGGTCATGAAACTTGTAATGTAGCAGTGATTTCCAAGTGTCGTACATTGACTAGCTTCTTAGCATTCATGATGAAGTGCCTTTGCATAAGTGCATCAAAAAAATCAATGTCCATCCCAATCCATCTCATTAATGATAAACCTGCTTCTTTGTCCGCCGAAGCTGAGGTAGGAACCTATTAGTGCCTCAACTCCGGTGGGGATGTAGCAACTTTATCATTTAAGAAATGGTTTGGATTGCAAATTGATTTTGTTGATGCAGCTATGACGTGTGAATGCTAAGAAGATAGTTAATGTGCTGTACTTTGAATTCCTGCTACTTACAAGTTTCATGATCCTTCACTGCTTGTTGAAGCTCTAACTTAAGGATCATACATGCTACCTTAGATTTCACGATGATATCAACACTAGGAATTCTTAGAGATATAGTTTTAAATTACGTTGTTACAACACATTTTTATTTCAAATATTTGAACTAACTCCATGAATAATTATTGATTTGAGGTTTGCTTCTATAAACAATGACTGATATACTCAATCTGCATTTAAGATTGGCATGCACAGACACTTTTTCAATGCCTCTCTAAATCTGCAGAGACAAATGTACTGTTGAAAATTTGAGAATTTGGATCTTCTGTCCACGTTCGAATGGGTAGTTGAAATTACTTTTCAAAGGTTCTTGGAGATTTTGTTGGTGCGACCGTTGTTGATTCTACCTTCGACAAAAGATACTTAATACATTTCTTCACATAAGACCTCTTGTAGAATTCATTAAGATTATCCTAGCTCACACTATATAAAGGGTACTATATTCCTTAGAAAGGGATCTCAAAAATTTCATAAATTCATGGAACATTTAAAAAAAGATCAAAATGTGGGCAGACTATTCGTGACAACAAAATACTTCATAAAAGTCCACAAAAGCCTCTTTACATGGAGATTAAATAAAATTCACTTTAGATGCAAATTATCCAATATAAGAATCAAGAAAGGGACAAAATTGAACTTAAAAAAACTGTTAATTAATAAAATATTATTGCTTCTTTATACAAAAAATTTATTGCAAATCAACTGTCTCCTAGAACCATAAATAAAATTTATATTTTATTTTGGGGTTCAATAAGTTTGATCCGAGTTGAAGAATTGGTCAGAACACAACATTGTAAAAAGATTGTATATTTATTGATCAAATTCTCACTCAATAGTCAAATAGATCATTTGATGAAATTAATTAACAAGACGAGATTAAAGATAGACCGAGTGTCTTTGGGGTCTATCTCATACCTTCTAAATAGAATTTATCTCCAAAAAGTTTGGACATACACAAAATTTGATGAAGTTTAACTTAATATAATGTGATTGACCTCAATTAATATAATTAACATTGTTCATTAATAAAATATGTCACAATAAAGATGGCACATTTCATTTAATTATGATCACTATCTCTGTGGATAGAGCTGATCCATCTTGTTGATATAACAATGGTGTGTTGCTTCTATATATGTGCTTGTTTCCCTTCCTTAAAATTATTATCTTGTAAAAAATTAAGATAGTTTGGACATGTGAAGAGAAGATGTGTAGATGACGTATCGATGAGGAGGTGAGGGAGGTTGGCTATAGAGGGTGCAAGGAAAGACAGAGGTAGACAGAAGAAGTATTGGAGAGAGATGATAAAACAGAACTTAATGCAACTTCAAATTACCGAGGGCATGACTTTATATAGAAAACTATGGAGGATACATATTAGGATATTAGGTTAATAGGTGGTGTATGGATTTCTTGCTTACAATGGTTGGTGTTTATCATTATATATATATACCATTGTTTATTCTTGTTTTAAATAATCCATCCCAGTAAATTGGTCATTAATTTATCGTATTACAATGTTGTTGTCTCTTCACCATGCCGATAGATTTTGCATCGTTTCCGTGTTACTTACTATTTTTTTATTTTTACTTGAGCCAAGAGTCTTTCAGAAATAATCTTTTACCTTTACGAGATAATGGCAAGATGTACGTATATTTAATTCTTGGGATATTCCATTTTTTATATTTAACTAATTACTAAACTATTTTTGTAATATGAAAATTCGGTTCACTATTCGGATTCAAGAAATTGAAAAGCAAGAGTGTATTGTAAGTCATAATTTTACTCAATAATTATATCAAAAATTATTTTCACAGCTAAATTCGTGAGTAATATGAGTCCACAAGACCTGATTGACAACCTTTGTATTGCCATTTGCCACTCTGTAGCCATTTTTCTCTTAGGATTCAAATTTTCCCAGTAAAAAGGATCTAAAAAAGTTGATGTTTTTCTGAATAAATTAGCAAAATATAAGGATGGAAAATGGGTTTACTGCAGAAGATCTGTCGAAGATCGGAGGTATTGCTACCGTATAACTGCTTCATTCCTTCATTCCAACTCATTTGTTGCCATTTTCCATTGAGGGTCGTGCTAAAAAATGGACTCTTTCAAGAACCCTTTTCGTCAGTTAGTACTCTCCTCCTCTCTTTTAATTGTATAATGTTTGTTTGGACTACAGATCTTTGCAGAAAATGAGCTGAAAAATTCGTAATGGGTGTTTTATTATGTGATCGAAATTGAGTTTTTTTGTTGATGGAAGTGATTTATTTACCAATTAGCATGCCCCCTTTGAATTAATCTGCTAGTAAGGAAGAAGAAATTGAGAAATTTTGAGAAATGTCTTCTTAGGGGTAACGTTGCGTACACACAATCCTCTGTAGACCCTCTTAGACTCAACTGTACATTAATATGTTTTTACTACTAAAATATGATATTGAGGAAGACTTCATTAGCATAAGTGATGGTGATGTTCAAAAATTGATAATAAATCTTGACAAATTGCCTTACAAAAAGTTAAGGTGATCGTCAACTTTATAATGAATAGCTTTGTTCTACGGGTTGAAATCTCTCTTTTTAAAATGGTCAAACACGGTGAAGTTTGACATTTTAGCTAAGCAGCTTTGTGATGAATTAATCAATTATGGAATATTGAGTGATGAACTTGTAAAAGTGGTCGCTATGAGAAAGAAAGTCGTGAAGGACACTATGATAGCAATTTGTTCAATTTTAAGGTTAGTTAACATTTCTTTTTCTTGACATTTTCAGTAAGGTTGTAACTTAAAGAACTCTTAATTACCATTCCTATATTCCATTATGCTAATCTAGGAATTCTTCCTTTTTGCTCCCATTCTTTTTATCAATTAATTGAAATGTTTTTATATTTTGAGTTATCCCAACACGTTGTTCGTATATTTATGAGGAAGATCTCAACTACATTTCTTTGACCTTTTCAATATTTATTGTTATAAAGATATTGTGAAATTACTATGACCATACAAAATAGTAAATTCTTTGAAATTTACTTTATCTCCATTAAAGAATCATTGTCCTTAACTTGCAATACAATTTTCTTACTGAAATAGGCTTGCTTATAGAAAGTAAGATACGCCAATACTGAAGATGGAAACACAGTTAAGGTAAGAATTCTTCATATTCACTTTAGCTAATGATGAAAGAGAAAGTGGACCATTTTCTCGAGATGATAATTTTGTGTCCTCCTAATTTGATGCGCATATTTCCTTTTTGTAGGTTAAAAAAAGGTTGAAGGTATAGTCGATAAGTGGGAGACCTGGCATCGAACTATCGTCCACATCTACTTTTACTTGTTTGCACATTCTTAAGTTTGTGACATAAGTACTTCAACATAAGTAGGTTTCAACGAATACCATATTCCTCTACTATATAAGTCTAATGGTTAGGGGGACATAATATCTTTAGATTTTCTTGATTAAGGTGTATTAGAGTTTTATGTATAAAGAGTAAATTATCGCTGGTCATTGTGCATACTGGGAGTTCATTGAGAGAATCAACAAATTCGATTCATATTGTTCTCAAATTTTTGGAGGAGCTAGAAAACTCTTCAGGAATTACTTCATTTTTTGTGATCAATAAATTTCTTATCATTATATACTATAGATTAAATTTTAATTTCTTATATTCCTAGAACATCTACATGTTAGTATTTGTTAAGGGAATGAAGGTATTTTCTATATGAGAAACTCACGAAAATCTTGGCAATTTCATATTTTAACTATTATAAAAATATTACGTTATTGACATTTCTTTACCATATTTGATATTTTTATACTTCCTAAATTACCCCGAAAACCCTTTTTTAAAGATTTTTTTTTGGGGCCATATAGACCATTAATTAAATATCAAAAAATAAAATAAAGTTTTGGCCCAAGCCCAACCTAATCTGAATAGGGTAAAGCCCACTTTTATTAACCCTAACTATAAAATCTATTCTTCTTGTGTTGCCTCTTTGCTCACGGCTGAATATTACTCTTCTCGATTCTTGTGGGTTGTACCAGCTCTCTATTCCAACGTTCTCATATCTCTTCTTGTCATACAAGATGTGTCAATCAACCAAGGTAACAACTCCTATCTTTTCCCTTCCTTTATTCATTACTGATGAAGTTGATTCGAAGTAATTTGGATATCTTAGAAGATTAATAGAACAAGCATCGAAGGTTTAAAATACACTAAAATGAAAATTAAGCAAGAGGTGACTACATTTTAAATAATTAATAGGCTAGGCTTTCTTCGTTCTAGCTCACGGTTATTACTGTAACTAGATTAGGTTTGTTTATCTACTATTATAAATAGCAGAAACTAGGATTTGTCTTAGGGGTTGGTTTTTGAATGCACATTTAATGTTTAGGGTACTTTGTGAATTTGGGTGTAACAACCTGTTTAGTCGTTTCGAGCAGTAGAATCATTGTGATAAAAACTGACTGGGTCGACGGATTACGCGATGGACCGTCATGGACTCCGTCGTCCCACACTTGTGTAATTTTCCTGTGGGTTACGGGATCAACTCTCTGAACTTCGCGATGGAATTGCAGCCCAGACCATCGTAGGCACGACGGACCATCACAGACCTCTTTACTGAATTTGACTCTCTGAACTTTGTGACGGATCTGCAGGACGGACCGTCGCATGTACTACGAGCCGTCACGAGTTGTGTAACCTCGACTGGGTCAGATTTCTGCTAAAAGTTTTAGGGGGTGTTTTGGACTATTTATGAGAAACTGTATGAAATTAGTGGGTAAGTTTAATAACTTATTACTTGGGGGTTAAAGGAGTTAACCTTGAAATAAATAGTGGGTTACTTTTATCATCTTTTATACTTGATTATATGATAATTACGGTAAAAGAAAAAGAAACTGTAGAAGAAAAATAAGAAGAACAAGAATAGGGGAGAACGACTGAGAGAAGAGAGAAACGAAGAGGAAAAGCAAAAAGGCTTTGGGAAGTAGCTTACTTGATCACGATTCTTCGGTGGAGGTAGGTTATGGTTTATGCTATTTCATAGTAAACTCTAAATAGCGATTGATATGTATTGGGTAGTATTGTGAAGTCTTCTGTATGCTTGATTGTGTGTTTGTATGTAGTGATTGTGGAATCCTAAATCTTATCCCTCTTTATTAAGATGATGCATTGACATAAAAGAGGCTTGATGAACTGAAGCAATGAAAAATAGGGGATCGGGTGTCACGTTCCGACACGTAGAAATAGGGGATCGGGTGTCACGTTTTGTCACGTAGAAATAGGGGATCGGGTGTCACGTTCCAACACGTAGAAATAGGGGATCAGGTGTCACATTCTGACATGTAGAAAGAGGGGATCGGGTGTCACGTTCCGACACGTAGTATTAGGGGATCGGAGTGTCACGTTCCGACACGATAATAATAAAGAGAATGAATCTTGAATCATGTTAATATACTCAATTTCAAAGAACCTATTTCCCAAATGAGAATGGTGTGGAGGTTTGAGTCCTCATGGGTATGTATGGTGTTGTTGTCAATGATTCTTGTACTTGTTGTTGTCACCAGTTAAGTGTTGTAGTGGATGTTATACTATTATTCGATATATATTGCTTTTGATTCTGAGTTGGCCGATGATACCTACTCAGTACGTGTTCCTTGTACTGACCCCTACTTGTATTTTTCTCTTTGTTAATTATGGAGTGCAGCAAACGTGCCATCGACTTCGATTCATGCGCAACTCTAGCCAGTCTCCACTATATCAGAATTCAGGGTGAGCTATTGTTCCTAGCTCGGACTGGATTCTCACATTTCGTCTTGATGTCCTTGAAGTTCGCACATGGACCATCTGTTTTACTTACTTTAGCTTCTTAATTACTCTAGATTTAGAAACTTGATAATAGATGTTCTTGGTGTGATGACTTCCAGATTTAGGGGATGATAGTTGATAATTTAGAAGCTTATTTGCTGGTTATATTAATAAAATTTTGATTCTTCCGCATTATATTTGTCTCATGATGGTTGAACTGTTGGGGTTTAGATTTTTTTGTTCTCTCACATAATAGGATAAGTGTGGGTGCCACTCGCGGCTCGTTTTGGGTCGTGACAAACTTGGTATCAGAGCATTAGGTTCGTTGGTCTCATCACACAAGAACGAGTCTAGTAGAGTCTTGAGGAACGTTAGGGGGACGCCCTTACTTTTCTTTGAGAGGCTATAGGACTTTAGGAAAAATTCCGTTCTTTCTTCCTTTTGTGCTATTGCTTGGACCCAATTGGTATCTGGGTGATACAAATTGGTATCTGACGTCCTCACTCTATTTCGCAGATGGCTATAACTAGATCAACGGCTGTGCCACAGGGTGCGTCTGAGCTAGCCACTGGGGCTGTAGCTTGAAGAGGAGCAGTGGCAAGAGGCCGTGGTAGAGGTCGCGGGAGGACGTCCTCTAGAGGAAGAGGACAAGCACCTGGCCCAGCTAGTACTAGGGCGGTGACTCCTCCACTGACTGAGAAGGTAGTAAGAGAGGATGAGGAAGGGGAAAATGAGCAAGTGCAAGATGAGGAATTACCACCCCAACCTACCCCAGAGATGATTAACCTGGTTCTTGCTTATCTTAGCGGGTTATCTGATCAAGGCCAGACACCTCCAGTGTTTTCTGCACTAGCACCTGAGGTTCCGGGAGCACAATATGCAGCTGCTGTGGCTCCCCTCATGGATGCCTCATTGGGCGTAGGCACGTTTCCTCGATTGATTATAGGGCCTATAATGACGAGTGATCAGCATAAACTTTTCACTAAATTCTTGAAGTTGAAACCTCTAGTCTTCAAGGGTACTGAATCTGAGGATGCCTATGATTTTCTGGTTTATTGTCATGAGCTGTTACATAAGATGGACATAGTAGAACGATTCGGGGTTGAGTTTGTGACCTATCAGTTTCAGGGAAATGCCAAAATATGGTGGCGGTCGTATGTTGAGTGTTAACCCGCACTGGCACCACCTATGACGTGGGCATCATTCTCTAGCCTATTTATTGAGAAGTATATATCCTTGACTTTGAGGGATAGGAGGATAGATGAGTTCCTGAGCCTAGATCAAGGCAGGATGTCGGCTACTACTTATGAGTCTAAGTTTCGTGCACTATCCAGGTATGCCACCCAGCTTTGCTTCAGTCCACAAGAGCGGATTCGCCATTTTGTGAAAGGATTGAGGTCAGATTTGCAGATCCCAACCTTACAGGTAGCTGCTGCAGCAAAATCCTTTCAGGAAGTGGTAGATTTTGTGATACAGGAGGAGGGAGTGAAGCCAGACGATTTCACCAGGGCATCGACATCTAAGAAGTTTCGTAAGGGAGGCGAATTTACTGGTTCTTACTCGAGAGAGCAAAGTTAAGGAGGTTACCCAGCCCGACCTATTCAGTCTTCACTGCAGGCTGTAGCTGGGGGTCCACCGTAGACCGGTAAGCATTTCTCTGAGTTTGGAGGTTATCCCCAGACTTCATCGTTCTCAGAGAGGCCTATTCTTGACTCCAGAGAATGTTATGGATGTGGAGAGACTGGACATATTAGGAGGTTTTGTCCAAAACAGAGTTACAGACCCCCAATAGTTAGAGGTAGAGGTGGTCATGGGAGAGGCCGCCATTCTGGAGGACGTGGTGGACAAGGTAATGGTGGTCAACAAATTAGCCGGGGTGACGGGCAAGCTGGAGCTACTGCAGCACAACATGGTAGGGGCAACGGGCAGACAGGTGATAAGGCCCATTGTTATGCTTTCCCGGGGAGGTCTGAAGCAGAGACATCTGATGTTGTTATCACAGGTAATTATTTTGTTTGTGATTGCATGGCTTCTGTATTATTTGATCCTTGATCCACATTTTCATATGTATCTTCCCCATTTGCTACTGTTCTTGATTTACATTGTGATTTACTTGACATGCCTATTCGTGTCTCTACTCCTGTGGGTGATTCTGTGATAGTTAAAAAGGTGTATAGGTCTTGTCTTGTGACTTTTAGGGGGAGGATTACTCATGTAGACTTGATTATTCTAGAGATGGTTGATTTCGATGTAATTCTGGGTATGACTTGGCTTTCTCAAAATTTTGCAATCTTAGATTGTAATGCTAAAACTGTGACATTGGCCAAGCCTGGGACAGATCCATTAGTGTGGGAGGGTGACTATACTTCCACCCCATTTCACATCATCTCCTTTCTTCGTGCTAAGAGGATGGTTAGTAAGGGTTGTTTAGCTTTCTTGGCATATCTCAGGGATGATACTTCCCAAGTACCTTCGATTGAGTCTGTCTCGATAGTCCGTGAGTTTCTGGATGTGTTTCCCACAGACCTTCGTGGTATGCCACCGGATAGGGATATTTACTTTGGTATTGATCTGGAGCTGGGTACTCGCCCCATCTCCATACCACCTTATAGAATGGCCCCAGCTGAGTTAAGGGAGTTAAAGGCCCTACTTCAGGAGTTGTTAGGTAAAGGTTTTATTAGGCCAAGTGCATCCCCTTGGGGTGCTCCGGTTTTATCTGTTAAGAAGAAGGATGGAAGTTTTCGGATGTGCACAAACTACAGGCAACTGAATAAGGCAACTATTAAGAACAAGTATCCTCTTCCTCGCATTGATGATTTTTTCGATCAGTTACAAGGTGCTTGTACCTTCTCAAAAATCAATTTGAGATCTGGTTATCATCAATTGAAAATACGAGCAGCAGATGTGCCGAAGACTGCTTTTCAGACCAGGTATGGATAGTATGAATTCTTAGTAATGTATTTCGGGCTTACGAATGCCCCTACGGCTTTCATGAGCTTGATGAACGGGATTTTTAAGCCATATCTGGATCTCTTTGTCATTGTGTTCATTGATGATATACTGATATAGTCAAAGAGCAGGAAAGAACATGAGGAGCATTTGAGAATGCTGTTGGAAGTTTTGAGGGAGAAAAGGCTTTATGCCAAATTCTCCAAGTGTGAGTTTTTGCTAGATTCAGTATCTTTCTTGGGGCACGTAGTTTCTAAAGATGGAGTGATGGTGGATCCTTCCAAGATTAAAGCAGTAAAGAATTGGGTAAGACCTACTAATGTTACAGAGGTAAGGAGCTTTGTTGGTTTAGCTAGCTACTACCGTCGATTTGTCAAGGGTTTTCTTCAGTTGCTTTCCAACTGATAAATTTGACTAAGCAGAGTGTTCCATTTGTATGGTCGGACGAATGTGAAGAAAGCTTTCAGAAACTCAAGACCTTGTTGACTACTGCACCAATTCTCACCTTGCCAGTGGAAGGTAAGAACTTCATTGTTTATTGTGATGCCTCCTATTCTGGTTTGGGTGCAGTTCTAATGCAGGAGAAGAATGTAATTGCTTATGCTTCGAGACAACTAAAGGTGCATGAACGTAACTATCCGACCCATGATTTGTAGTTGGCTGCAGTCGTGTTTGCATTAGAGAAATGGAGACATTATCTATATAGGGTTAAGTGTGAAGTCTATACAGATCATCACAGTTTACAGTATGTCTTTACTCAGAAAGATTTGAATTTGAGACAGAGGAGGTGGATGGAACTACTGAAGGACTATGATATTACTATCTTATACCACCCAGGATAAGCTAATGTTGTGGCAGATGCTTTAAGTAGAAAGGCAGGGAGCATGGAAAGTCTAGCTCACTTGCAGGTTTCTAGACGCCCATTGGCTAGAGAGGTTCAGACTCTGGCTAATGACTTTATGAGGTTGGAAGTACTGGAGAATGGAGGATTTTTGGGCCCTGTGGAGGCAAGATCTTCCTTTCTTGACAAGATTAAGGGAAAGTGGTTTACTGATGAGAAACTGATCCGGATTCGAGATATGGTATTACGAGGAGAGGCTAAAGAAGCAAAAATTGATGAGGAAGGTGTTTTGAGAATTAAAGGAAGGGTATGTGTGCCCCGCGTCGATGAGTTGATTCACACTATTCTTACAGAGGCTCATAGTTCAAGGTATTCTATACATCCTGGTGCAACCAAGATGTATCGTGACCTAAAGCAACATTTTTGGTGGAGAAGGATGAAGCGTGACATTATGGATTTGGTTGCTCAATGCCCGAATTGTCAACAGGTAAAGTATGAACACCATAGGCCTGGGGGGGCACTTCAGAGAATGCCCATTCCGGAATGGAAGTGGGAAAGAATTGCAATGGACTTCGTAGGTGGTCTTCCAAAGACATTGAGTAAGTATGACTCCATTTGGGTAATTGTTGACATATTAACTAAGTCTGCTTACTTCATTCCGGTCAAGGTGACTTACAATGCAGAGAAGTTAGCCAAATGTTATATCTCAGAAATTTTTCGATTGCATGGAGTTCCACTTTCCATCATATCAGATAGAGGTACGCAATTTACTTCTAAATTCTATAGAACATTGCATGCTGAATTAGGTACTAGGTTGGATCTTAGTGCTGCATTCACCCTCAGACCGATGGTCAGTCTGACCGAACAATTCAGGTTTTGGAGGATATCCTTCGTGCATGTGTGATAGAGTTTGGTGGTTATTGGGATAACTTCTTACCCTTAGCGGAGTTTTCATACAATAATAGCTATCACTCAAGTATTGATATGGCCCCATTCGAGTCATTGTATGGGAGAAGATGTAGGTCTCCCATTGGGTGGTTTGATGAATTTTAGATTAGAACTTGGGGTACTGACCTTCTGAGGGAATCGTTAGATAAATGAAATGCATTCAGGAAAAGCTTCTAGCCGCTCAGACAGACAGAGAGAATATGCAGACCGAAAGGTTAGAGACTTGGAGTTTATGGAGAGTGAGCAAGTCTTGCTGAAGGTTTCGCCGATGAAAGGGGTGATGCGGTTTTGTAAGCGACGTAAGCTTAGTCCTAGGTACATTGGTCCATTTGAAGTTCTAAAGCGTGTGGGGGAGGTGGTTTTTGAATTGGCATTGCCTCCGGGACTCTCAGGAGTGCACCCGCTATTTCATGTGTCTATGCTGAAAAAATACCATGGAGATGGAAACTACATTATTCGTTGGGATTCAGTTCTTCTTGATGAGAATTTTTCTTATGAGGAGGAGCTTGTTGCCATTCTAGATAGAGAAATCTGCAAGTTGAGATCAATGGAGATTGCATCCATCAAGGTTCAATGGAAGAATCGGCCAATTGAAGAATCCACTTGGGAGAAGCAGGCTGATATGCAAGAAAGATATCCACACCTTTTTACAGATTCAGGTACTCTTTCTCGCCCTTGTTTTTCTTCTTGTGATCGTTCGAGGAGGAACGATGGGTAAATTGGTATCTATTGTAACGACTTGTTTAGTCATTTCGAGCAGTAGAATCATTGTGATAAAAACTGACTGGGTCAACGAATCACGCGACGGACCGTCATGGTCATGACAGACCGTCATGGACTCCGTCGTCCCCCACTTGTGTAATTTTCCTGTGGGTTATGGGATCAACTCTCTAAACTTTGTGACGGAATTGCAGCACGGACCATCGTAGGAACGACAGACCATCACAAACCTCTTTACTGAATTTGACTCTCTGAGCTTTATGACGGATCTGCAGGACGGACCATCACATGTACGACGGGCAGTTACGAGTTGCGTAACATCGACTGGGTCAGATTTCTGCTAAAAGTTTTAAGGGATGTTTTGGACTATTTATGACAAACTGTATGAAATTAGTGGGTAAGTTTAATAACTTATTTACTTGGGGGTTAAAGGAGTTAACCTTGAAATAAATAGTGGGTTACTTTTATCATCTTTTATACTTGATTATATGATAATTAGGGTAAAAGAAAAAGAATCTGTAGAAGAAAAATAAGAAGAACAAGAAGAGGGGAGAATGAGCGAGAGAAGAGAGAAACGAAGAGGAAAAGCAAAAAGGCTTTGGGAAGTAGCTTACTTGATCACGATTCTTCAGTGGAGATAGATTATGGTTTATGCTATTTCATAGTAAACTCTAAATAGCGATTGATATGTAGTGGATAGTATTGTGAAGTCTTCTGTATGCTTTATTGTGTGTTTGTATGTAGTGATTGTGGAATCCTAAATCTTATCCCTCTCTATTTAGATGATGCATTGACATAAAAGAGGCTTGATGAACTGATGCAATGAGAAATAGGGGATTGGGTGTAACGTTCCGACACATATAAATAGGGGATCGGGTGTCACGTTCCGACACGTAGAAATAGGAAATCGGGTGTCACGTTCTGACACATAGAAATAGGGGATCGGGTGTCACGTTCCAACACGTAGAAATAGGGGATCGGTGTCACGTTCCGACACGTAGTATTAGGGGATCGGAGTGTCACGTTCCGACACGATAATAATAAAGAGAATGAATCTTGAATCATGTTAATATACTCAATTTCAAAGAACCTATTTCCTAAATGAGTATGGTGTGGAGGCTTGAGTCCTCATGGATGTGTATGGTGTTGTTGTCAATGATTCTTGTACTTTTTGTTGTCACCAGTTAAGTGTTGTAGTGGATTTAATACTATTATTCGATATATATTGCTTTCTATTCTGAGTTGGCCGATAATACATACTCAATACGTGTTCCTTGTACTGACCCCTACTTGTATTTTTCTCTTTGTTAATTGTGGAGTGCAGCAAACGTGCCATCGACTTCGACTCGTCCGCAACTCTAGCCAGTCTCCAGTATATCAAAATTCAGGGTGAGCTACTGTTCCTAGCTCGGACTGGATTCTCTCATTTCATCTTGATGTCCTTGAAGTTCGGACATGGACCATCCGTTTTACTTACTTTAGCTTCTTAATTACTCTTAGATTTAGAAACTTGATAATAGATGTTTTTGGTGTGATGACTTCAAGATTTTGGGAATGATAGTTGATAAATTTTCGAAGCTTATTTACTGGTTATATTAATAAGATTTTGAGTCTTCCGCATTGTATTTGTTTCATGATGGTTGAGCTGTTGGGGTTTAGATTTGTTGGTTCGCTCACATAATAGGATAAGTGTGGGTGAAACTCGCGGCTCATTTTGGGTCGTGATATTGGGAAACCATTACATCTTTTCAATTTAACCTCTTGAGTATTTGGGTAAAAGTCTTCACTTCTATGAACTAAATTTCTTTAACCTTTAGATATTACTCTAGTAATAAACTGCGTTATAGTTGATAGATCATCCTTTTTTATTATAAATCTCCATGTCGTTCTTTCTATTTCTTAATAGTATATTTTGTTTCGTTTATTTTTCTTGCACCTACAATTACATCAAGTATCTCTTCCTCTTCTTTTCTATTTCTAAATCATCTATCTTGCTTGGTTAATCGTGTAACTAGGTAAGTCTATCATTCAAGGCATAAACAGAAGAAATCACCTAGATTTTTTCAACTGGTGAAAATTGTACTTGATACCTCATGGTTCTCAACTCACTTCCTTGTTGACCAGGTAATGCTTTGATTGTATGCTAAAACAGTATATTTCTGATGCAGAAGGAATTTTTCCTCTAGTGAACAATATATTGAATGACCTTTTTATTATGTTCTATGAACCTTACTATTCTAGGTAGGTATTGAGTACATTTTGGTGCACCTCCAATATATGAAGTTCTTTGTATCTTCATAATCCAATTATTAGGTTATCATAGTGCGAGGATTGGAAGTATAACTTATACATGTCACCTATATATCCATTCCTGCTCGCCCTGATCCAAAAAATTATAAGAATTGACCCCAACTAGCTTAGAATTGACACGTAATTGTTGTTAATATAAACTTTTGATTGACAAATGCCTTTACCATAACACATCCTTTTATACTAGTATGATCAATATACTGTTCGCTCTGATATTCACTTAAATTGTGCTTACTTTGATATTGGATTACGTGGCATTAGATTTTTTATTGTCCATATACCTAATGGATGGCATTTGGCTTGGACCTTAGTAATTTATAGCTTATGTAAAAATATAGGAAATACGAAGAAACTTGTTAGCATTGGGTATTGCTGGAGTTATTATTGTCTAAATTCTAATACACAGTGTGATTAGCTTGAACTGCAATGATCCATAGTGTCATGTCCCACTTCCTCATTCAAATTCGGCATCAGGTTAAGGGAGAAAATCCAGATTTGTGAAGAGGTTAGTAAAATCCAGATTTTTTATGTACTTTAAAATTTCCTACAATATTTACACTTAGGCCTTTAGGAGGTAATATAAATAAAAGGCCTCTTCTTGAAAAAGTGCTCCAACCAAGTGTAAAAGATTCAGCAAATTAATACAAAGCCTTTTTTGAAAGCTTTTCAAGTTTCTCTAAGTCTTTCTTGCATTCTCTTAGCGGTATTAGATTCAAAAGTCCTACTTGAGCTTACAAGATCATGCAATATTGTGAGTAAGTTGTCAAGTGTTTCTTGAAACATTAGTTAGACTCTAAGTTTCCGACAATGTGGTATCATATCAAAGGTTTGCCGTAAGGGAATGACCAATAAAGGAGATGTAAACGTTTCTAGCACCACAATAATCAGGATGGATGGTGGAAGTAAGATCTGCAAGGCAAATAAGCACCACAAGAGTAGTAAGGAAATGTTGTTTGACCCTACACCAACAAAGGCACTAACATGTCACCCACATTCGACCATTGAAGCAAGTGGCGATGTGTATGGTTATGATGTTATTCATGCCACCATCAGTGAGGAATGGGTCACAAGGGTTCAAACGGAGAGGTAGACCGTAGAGATATTAGGCTGATATTTGGATGAGGTTGATGAAAAGTTAAATACTCTAAAGGAATTCAACCTTAGAAAACAAAAACATCTGCAAGGAGTTGGGAGGGACGCCAGCATGCCGAGTTCGAGAGAAAGGATGACAGCAATTTCTTGGTGTGTCGGCTCATCGATGCGCTATGTTTTATTGCAGCTATGAGAGTCGAGAATAAAGCACACAATGAGGGCGTGTAAGCTGCAGGATCAACATCATCCGGACGAGATAGGGAAGCCAAGGTCGAGGCTCGCAAGTCACATATGTTCAAAGGCATCTGTGATGCCTAAGAAGCAGAGAACTTCTTATGGCACTTGGAGAATTACTTCAAGTGTTGTCAGGTAAAGAGTGACAAAAACAAGATCAACATTGTCGTGTTGTATCTTTAAGGCTTGTAAGAGTGTAAACCTTATATACTCAAAGATGATACTTGAAGTACCCATAGAATTGAGTTTCAATTTTTGAAGTTTGTGGCTTGATATATGCATTTTATTTGAAAGAGAGGAGATGCCGAGTAAATTTGGTCACACTAGGCATGCAAGTTATTTGCACATTTTATTTCCAAATAGAAAAATATTATTGCAATCACTGAATAAATAAAAAAATGACTTTATTCATAAAAATTGTGAGTACATATATGTTTATCCCTTGATTTCACTCTCATAAGATTACTCCTCGATTCAAAGGCTATTAATGTCACCCAAACTAGGATGATGTGGACCTTCTTAGGATTTAGTTGATCTTTGTGAAAGGATTTTACCGATCTTGTTAAAGTATTTGGTTGTCAAGAAGAGTGCGCCCATATCTTGATCACTTCATGAGTATATGAAATTTTAGAGATGCATATTCAAAGACATATATATGCACTTTATATAAGTGTTATATAAGTGTGAGCTAGAGTTTAGGGTAAGTAGTCTCCAAAAACCCTAAATGAAATAGGATTCAGCTTGTAGAGTCCCACAAAAATTTGATGTCTAAAATGTCAAGTTTTTGTCCCATGAATTTTTTGGGACGCATAGTTCAGTTATAGTCTAGCTGGATAGACTTTTATTGGTTGAGGTCTAATCAACTATTGCATAAGAGGTCTTATGCATAGAAATGTGGTATCTTTGTCGAAGCCAATTTAACAAAGATCTCTCTCTAGCAAGGGACTCAAAATCATCTCCAAGCACCTTTGGTAAAATAGTTCCACTATCCACTCTAAACGTGGACACAAGATCTAATTTCTCAAATTCCTTATAAGTACAATATAGACTTTGTAGATCTAGTGAGGTATGAAGAATGTCCTCATGCAGGCTTGCCTTAACTGCATATTGAGCATAAAATTCATTATTTACAAAAGTAGACCGCAAAATAAGTAATCAGTCTTGGAATCAGTCTCGAATATTTGAAAAAGAGATGTGTTCTAACAACATAATATAGCACTACATCTGCACGAAATTCCAAGTTCTAATAGCATCTTGGTATCTCAGGTAGCATGTAAGATCCGTGAGTTAGAGCTTTAACAAACAACGAAGTGTCACAAAACTTGTAAAGTAGCAGTGATTTCCAAGTACCGTATATAGTCAGCTTCTAAACATTCACCAGGAAATTCCGTAGCATAGGTGCATCAATAAAATCAATGTCCATCCAGATCCATTTCAATAAATGATAAAGTTTCTACTTCCGCGCCTGAGCTAAGGTAGGTACCTATTAGTGCCTCACCACATTAGCTACCATCTTACTTATAATCTCCTACTTTACCCGATTATACATTTCTACCGAAGGCAAACTCTTTGAAAAAGTTTTGAACTTGAGAATTATCCCTAGGAATGAACCCTATTTTAAGATTTAATGGTTCATTACAGATAAATCTCAGAATTTTACGAGAACATCCAAGCTTGAACAATGCAACACTCTAAATTATTTTATTTTTTTAATACTGAAAGAACCTCATGACGATTTTCATGAGTCTTAAAAAACTGTATACATATAGCATATTTGAGAAAAGAGTCTCCAAATTACCTAAGTGTTTCCAAAGGAAACTTCTGCATGCATTTCTTTGTTGTCAACACTTTCAAAACCTTAGCAGTTGGGATAAAAAATTTTAGTTTGCCCTATAAAGTCCAAAGGTTCTAGCAGATAGATAGTAATTGGCGAAAGATTCTTGACCTAGAGAATCTGATGAATCTAAGGTATACACGTATGAAAGTGAATCTATTCGGATGGAATATAATACGTGTATACCTTAGAATTTATAATAGTCTCAAGGTTTGGAATCTCTCCTAATACGTATATGTCGTGCTACAACCTTAAGATTTTATATGGGACGCAGTCATGCAGAATAAACTTGAACTGCAAACAAAAACTTTGTATCCCAATTGCTAAAGTTTTGGAAGTAATGACAACAAAAAAAATGCCTCTAGAAGTTACATTTGGAATAACTTGGGAAACTTGGAGACTCTATTCTCAAATGTGATGTTAGTATACAGTTATTTAAGACTTATGAAAGTCATCACTAGGATTTTCTCAAAATTAAGAAAAATAAATCATTTAAAATGTTACACTTTGCAAGTTTGGATGTACTCGTAAAATATAAAAATTCATCTATAATGAACCATTCAATCATAAAATGTGAATCATTACTGATGATGATTCTCGTGTTCACTACTTTGGCTAAGAGTGCCTATTTCCTTCAATAAAAATGTATAGTAGGCTAAGACAAACGATTAGAAATAGTAAGAAGTGGTTGATGTGGTTGAGGCACTAATAGGTTCCTACCTCAGCTCGTGTGGGGAAGAAGCGGCTTTACCATTTATGAAATGACTTTGTTGAACAGTAATTTTGTCGATACACCTATGACAAGACACTTCCCTGTGACTGCTGAGAAACAAGTTAATATGTCTGGTACTTTGAATCCCTGCTACATTACAAATTGCATGATCCTTCACTGCTTGTTGAAGATCTAACTCAAGGATCATGCAAGCTACCTGAGATTCCACGATGATATCAACACTAGGAATTATTGAAGATACAATGCTAGATTATGTTGTTGCAGCGTATATCTATTTCAATTATTCAAACTGACTCCATGACCAAGTATTGATTTGATGTATGCTTCTATTAACAATGAACGATATGCTCAAGCATCTTCTTCTTCGTGCCTCGCCAAATTTCCAAAGACTGTATTTTTGAGGATTGTTGAAAATCAGATCTTGTTCTACGTTCGTATGGGAGGCTGAAATGTTGCCAATCTTTGTTATAAAATCAAAAATTACTGATTCTAATAAATTGTTCAGAAACACGATGTAACTGAAATTTATAGAACCACTAAGATATATGAACAAAAATTTAATTCACAAAAACTAAAATTTGTAATAAAAATGTACCAAAATCGTAAAAAACTTTTAAATTGGAAAAACATCAAGTCCACTGAACTCACAGTGTCCCCTTAAGGAAATTATTATACGAGGTTTGATTTGGAATATAACCTCCCAGGGTAAAATGATCTTAGAGCCTGTTTGGCTCAGCTTAAAAGCTGGTCAAACTGACTTAAAAGCTGATTTTTGACTTATTTAGTTGTTTGGCAATACTCAAAATAACTTACTCTATGTTTAAAAAAAACTTATTTTAAGCCAAAAGTTAAAAGTTGGGGTAGGGGTGCTTTTTTTTATCTTATAAGTTGTTTTAAGTTGACCACATTTTTATCTTTTTGCCCTTAATATTTTTATACAATCTCCTAAATAACCACATAACCCTAACATCTCTTTCTTCCATTTTTCCCTTTTCACGTTTTGCATAGCAACTTCAGGAATTTTATCCAAACGCATAACTGCTTATTTTAAAAATAAGTTTCAGCATTTTCAAAAGTACTTTTTTAAAGCTGCTTTTATTAAGCCCATCCAAACGGGCCCTTAATCAGGAAAGAGTAGATACCAAAAACACTACTGTCAGTGAACCAATCCACAGTAGGAAAGTACACGAAGAAAAATATGTGCAGAAGAAGAAGAAGAAGAAGAAGATCATAAAATTCGTAAGGAAATATTCTGAAGAATGAGTGGTATTTATAGTCAAGAAGAATAGGTTCCGAAAGGTTGCAACCCTTTCAGAATTCGCACGACCATTAATGAAAGGTTGCAACCTTTCAAATGGTACTGAATGTTCCTGAAAGTTGCAACCATTTAGAACAGTCATGGTAGAAAATTGAAATAAAATGGAAAAGTTCAAATAAAACAGGTCGCGCGCGGATCTGAGTCAAGTCGGGTTAGTCAACTAAAAAGTTGAAACATTTCGGCTAATTTTAAACTTCTGTTATCAACTAATTAATTGAAAGTATTTTTGTCCATTTAATTAATTAATTAATTGATTATCAAAATAAACTTTGTCCAAAGAATAATCTCTCGATCATTTGCCAAAGCTGAAGTCGAAGCTGAGACGAGCGAGCGACGCAACGACGGAGCGAGGGGGTCCTATTTCCAACCCTTTTAACAATGAATAGGAGTGTTTATGTATTTAAACTCTTCTATTTTTCTTTTCACCACCAATGAAGGACAAATGCCTTTTCATTATAGCATAAGAGGACCTTTCAAATTCCCAACTCTTCAAGTTCTAAACATTTCAAATTCCTCCCTTTCCCTCTATTTCCCCATCAATTCTTGCTACATACCCAACAATCCACCACATTGATGGGGAATGGTTATAACATAGGAATACACAAACAATTGTGTACTTTACAGGCAAGAATTAGTTGCATCTGGATATGTAATTTTTCCCTTGTACTTTCCATAGTAAACATATGTCGGATATACTCGGTCAATCGGTAGATGTGATATCTTTGAACCGTTGAGATTTGGTGTATACCTAGACAACCATATGTCACACAATAAACCCTTTACTGTTTATGGTTCTTATGGTTGTGTTGGTTTCATCCATGAACACCTCCTGGTTTCATGAGTGTATAGAGAATAGGCTTTTGACATAAAATTCTCTACGAAGTGACTTCCACTTCACACTCACATAGGTAATTTATAGTCGTGTCATCTCGTAGATACACTATTTGGTCAAATCTACCAAACTTAGAAAATCATTTAAAACTTTAAGTTTTATTCCGTCATTAACAAGCCTTAAAGTCTTAACCTTGTTCCTGAACATTGTCTTCATCATTAGAATTAATTAAGTTAATTGACAAAGTCGAACAAACAACCACAACTTTGTTTTTCTCCATGAATCTAGTTCTTGTGATCTCTAGTCTACTAGATAGAGTTACCGTCATGCTGACTTGTCTGATGCCGTAAACCCAATTCCTTAGATGATCTTTTAACTGCCTCTCTCACTAGGACTTTCGTTTGTAGATCTGATACATAATCTCTTGACTTTACATAGTCAATTGTGATAATTCCACTAGAGAGCAGTTGTCTTACGGTGTTATGTCTATGTTGTATATGACGAGATTTACCGTTGTACATAACGCTCCCTGCCCTACCTATAATTGCTTGACTGTCGCAATGTATGCAAATAGGTCCAACAGGTTTGGGCCAGAATGGAATATCCTCTAGGAAATTCCGGAGCCATTCAATTTCTTCACCAGCCTTATCCAAAGCAATGAATTTAGCTTCCATTGTGGAGCGAGCAATACATGTCTGTTTCGACGATTTCCAAGAGGTTCCTCCTCCACCAAGTATGAACAAATAACCATGCATGGATTTTACATCATTTCACCAGGTGATCCAATTTGTATGACTATATTCTTTAATCACAACAGGATATTTATTATAATGCAAAGCATAATATTGTGTATATTTTAGAGAACCCAACACACGTTTCATTGCCATCCAGTGAGTTTGATTCGGATTAGTAGTGAACCGACTCAGTTTACTAATAGCAAATTTTATATATGGTCGCATACAATTCATAATATACATCAAACTTCCGAACACTCTAGCATATTCCAATTGACAATCCTTCATTCTTTTAAAATGTACTGCTTAAATAGATTATAGTTTTAACAACATTGAAATTCAAGTACTTGAACTTATCCAATACTTTTCAATATAATGATATTGAGATATGCTAGTACCTGGGGATTCTTGATAATCCTAACCTCTAAGATCAAGTCAGCAACTCCTAAGTCCTTCATATCGAACTTGCTGGACAGCATACGCTTAGTAGCATTTATATCGTCAATGTCTTTACTCATTATTAACATGTCATCAACATAAAAACAAACAATGACTTCATGATTCATAACAATTTTAAATTAAACACATTTATCGCATTCGTTAATCTTGAATCCATTTGCCAACATTGTTTGGTCAAATTTAGCATGTCATTGTTTGGGTGCTTGCTTGAGTCCATAAAGTGATTTCACAAATCTGCTTAATTTCTTTTCTTTACCAGGAACTATAAACTCTTCAGGTTGTTCATTGTAAATTTCTTCCTCCAACTCTCCATTTAAGAAGGTTGTCTTTACATCCATTTGGTAGACTTTAAGATCATGCACTACTGCTAGTACTATTAAAATCCTAATTGATGTTATCCTTGTTACTGGAGAGTATGTGTCAAAGTAGTCCAGACCTTCTTTTTGTTTGTACCCTTTGAATACCAGTCTATCCTTATATTTGTCAATCATCCCATCACGTTTCATTTCCGTTTAAAGATCCACTTTGATCCTAAAGGTTAATTTCTTGGAGGAAGATCAACCAGTTCCCAACTGTGATTGCTTAAAATTGATTCGATCTCACTATTAACAGCTTCTTTCCAATAAGTTGACTCAGACGAACACATAACTGCTTTAAATGTTTGAGGCTTCTTTTCAAGCAATATTGCTACAAAATCTGGTCTGAAATAAGTAGATTTTTGTTGGTGAGTACTACTCCTAGGTTCCTCACTAGTTAGAATATTTTCCATTGATTCTTCTCGTGGTCATATAGGTCTTTCACTTGTTGTTGACTCACTTTCTATTTTATACGGATAAATGTTTTCAAAAAACTCTATATTTACTGATTTAATTATCGTATTATTATGAATCTCAGGATAATCAGAATTGTCAACTAAAAACCGACAAGTATTACTGTTTACAGCATACCCAATAAAGACACAATCTACTTTTTTGGGTCCAATTTTAACCCTCTTCGGTAAAGGAACCTCTACCTAGGGTAAACACCCCCACACTTTGAAATATTGCAACTTGGGATTCCTTCCTTTCCACAGCTCATATGGAATTGATTGTGTTTTTTGATGGGGTAGTCTATTGAGTATTTTATTACCTGTAAGGATGGCTTCCGCCCCAAAGGTTTCGTGGCGAACCAGAATTGATCATTAAGGCATTCATCAATTCCTTTAATGTTTTGTTCTTCCGTTCTGCCAAACCATTTGACTGTGGTGTAAAAGGTGCACTAATTTGATGAACAATACCATATTTCAAATATATCTCTGCAAAAGGATATTCATATTCTCCACCCCTATCACTCCGAGTCATTTTTATATTTAGATTCAATCGGTTCTCCACTTCATATTGTATTGCTTAAATGCATCATTTGCTTCATCCTTACTATTAAGCAAATATACATAACAAAATCGAGTGTAGTCATCAATAAAAGTTATAAAATACTTTTTCCCACCACGAGATGGTGTTGACTTCATACCACATATATGTGTGTGAATTAAGATTAATGTTTTAGAATTTCTTTCAACAGACTTATAAGGATGTTTAACAAACCTACTTTCCACACAAATTTCGCTTTTCGATTAATCACATTTAAAATCAGGTAATACTTCTAGATTAACCAATTTTCGCAAGGCTTTTTAATTTACATGTCTAAACGGGCATGCCATAAATCATTTAACTCAAATAAGTAAACAGAAGCAAAAATTTTACTAATACTGTCAGCAACCATTACATTCAATTTGAAAAGACCCTCATTGAGGTAGCCCTTTCCTATGAACATTTCATTCTTACTTATTATAGCTTTATCACTAACAAGGACACACTTAAACCCATTCTTAACGAGTAGTGCATCATAAACTAAATTCTTCCTAATAGTAGGGACATGCAGAACATTTTTCAAAGTCAAAACCTTGTCGAATGTCATTTTCAACATTACTTTCCCAGTTCCTTTAATCCTTGTTGTTACTGTGTTTCCCATGAACAAATCTTCATCGTACTAAGCAGGAGTGTACATTGCAAAGGCTTCTTTCGCAGAGCAAATATGTCTAGTGGAACCTGAGTCGAGAAACCACTCATTGGGATTCCCAACTAAGTTCACTCCGAGATCATTGCACACAAGTCATCTGCATCTTCCATTTTCTCCATGATGTTTGCTTGACTTTTGCCTTTGCCTTTAAACTCTCCTATTTTTCTTTCCACCACCAATGAGGGACAAATGCCTTTTCATTAAAGCATAAGAGGATCAAGTTCCCAACTCTTAAAGTTCTCAACTTTTCAAATTCCTCTATTTCCCTCTATTTCCCATCTTCTGGCTACATACCCAACAAAAACTACTTCCAAAATGTGTTTGGAGATGTTATTGGGTTCGTTGATTGTGCAATCTTTGTTGATTCTAGATCCAAAAACTTGACATTCATAGACATCAAATTTGTGTGGGACTCTACTAGATGAGTCAAATTTCAATTAGGCCTTCTTGAAAACTACTCCTAGCTTACAATTTATAAAGGGTAATATATCCCTTACCGAGGGATCTTGAAAATTTCATAAATTCATGAAATATTTGCAAAGATATCAAAATGTGGGTGGACTCTTCTTGATAACCAAATAAAAAAAAAAGATCCACAGAAACCTATTTACATGGATATAAAATAAAATTCATTAAAGATGCAAATTATCAGTTAGAAGAATTAAGAGATTGATATAATTGTACCCAAACTATTATTAATTAATAAAATATTCTTGGTTAATCATATTTATTTTGTGGTCGGAGTTTATTTTCCATAGATAAGATTTAGTGCAAACAAATTTTGTCTCCTTGAACCTAATAACTAATTATAATTTCTTTTGGGGTTTGATTAATTCGATCGGAGTTGATTAACCGGTAAAATTCGTTAGAAATTGAAGAAAAAAATGAATATTCATTGATCAAATCATTCATTCTGTAGTGTCATAGATCTTTTATAGAAATTAATTAATCAGAAGAGAATAAAGATAGATCAAGTGCCTTTGGGGTCATCTCTTACCTTCTATGTACTATTTATCTCCCCAAAGCTTGGAGATGCACACACAAGAAGAGGCCTTATGTTTAAAAATGTATTTAGTATCTTTTTCAAGGCTAGAATCAACAAAGATCGCACCAATAAATTACCTAACAACATCCCCAACCACAATTGAGAAAGTAGTTTCACTCTCCCATCAAAACGTAGACACAATATCCAATTTCTCAAAATTCTCAACTGTATAACATATCTGCCATTGCAGATCTGGCGAGGCATGAAGAATGTGCTCATGCAGGCTAGCCTTAACTGCAGATTGAGTATATCATTCATTATTTACAGAAGTAGACCACAAATAAGTACTAAGTCTTGTAATCAGTCTCAAATATTTGAAATAGAGATATGTTGTAACAACAAAATCTAGCATTACATCTCCAAGAAATTTCAAGTTCTAATAGCATCGTGGAATCTCATGTAGAACGTAAGATCCGTGAATTATCGTTTTAACAAGTAGCGAAGGGTCGTGAAACTTGTAGTGTAGCAGTGATTTCTAAGTACCGTACATAGACTAGATTCTTAGCATTCACAATGAAGTGCCTTAAGATAGGTGCATAAATAAAATCAATGTCCATCCCGATCCATTTCATAAATGATAATGCTGCGACGTTGCCCGTCCAAGCTGAGGTAGGCACCTGTTAGTGCCTCAACCACATCAGGTACTATCTTGTTTCTAATTTCCTATACTTTACCCTACAACATTTTTCTACTGAAGGCATCAAGAAATATTTTTCAAGTTGTAAACTTGAGGATTTTCACAAAGAATTGTCCACACTTTGAGATAGAATGGTTCATTACGGATAAATCTCATAATTTTACGAGCACATCCAAGCTTGAAAAATGCAACATTGGAAATGATTTTCTTAATGTTGAAAAGACCTCATGATAATTTTCGTAAGTCTTAAATAATTGTATACTAATAGCATATCTGAGAATAGATTTGCCAAGCTCCTCAAGTGATTCCAAATGAAAATTCTGGAGACATTTCTTTGTTGTCATTACTTCCAAAATCTTAGCAATTGGGATACAAAGTTTTACTTTGTGGGGATTCAAAAGCATTCTTTTAAAGTTTATTCGGCATGGATGCTTGCCCTATAAGGTCTAAAGGTTGTAAAATGATAAATAGTTATCGTTGACCTCAACAATCTTATGAATTCTAGGTATACACATATGGTAGTGAATCCCCAAACTCCGCCGAACAGATTCACTGCTACATGTATATACCTTAGAATTCATAAGATTCTCAAGGTCAAGAGTATTTTTCCAATAACTATCTGTCGTGCTTGAACCTTTAGACTTTATTGGGGAAGCATTCATGCTGAATAAACTTGAAAAGAATGCTTTCGGATCATTCCAAACTAAAACTTTGTATCCCAATTGGTAAGATTTTTGAAGGAATCACAACAAAGAAATGCCTCCAGAAGTTCCATTTAGAATCACTTGGGAAACTTGGAGACTCTTTTCTCAAATGTGATGTCAGTAGACAACTATTTAAGAATTATGAAAGTCAGCATGAGGGTTTACTCAGAATTAAGAAAATACAATCATTTCCAATATTACACTTTGCAACTTTGGATGTGCTCGTAAAATATGAAATTTATGCATAATGAACCATTTGATCTTCTAACGTGAATCATTCCTGATGATAATTCTCAAGTTCTTCGACTAAGAGTTCCCTTTGCCTTCGATAAAAATGTATAGTAGTCTAAGGAAAACGATTAGAAATAGTAAGAAGTAGTTAATGTGGTTGAGGAACTAATAGGTGTCTACCTCAGCTCGTGTAGGGAAGTAGCGACTTTACCATTTATGAATTGCATTGGGTTGCACATTGATTTTGTTGATTCTGAGAAGCTTGTTAATGTCTGGTACTTTGAAATCTTGCTACTTACAAGTTCCATTATCCTTCATTGCTTGTTGAAACTCTTACTCACAGATCATATTCCACAATGATATCAACGCTACGAATTCGAAGACATACAGTGCTAGATTATGTTTGTGCAACACATATCTATTTCAAATATTCAAACTGACTCCATGACTAATTGATGATTTGAGGTAAACTTCTGTAAACAAAGAATAATATGCTCAATCTGCACTTAAGGCTGTCATGCACAAGAACCTTCTTCATGCCTCACAAAATTTTCAAAGATAGAGATGTTGTACTATTGAGGATTTTTGAGAAATTGGATCATGTGTCCATGTTCAGATGGGAATCTGAAACGTGCTTGGAGATGTTGTTGGGTCCTCTATTGGTGCAATCCCTTAAGACCTTTCCTGCAACTGTTGATTACACCTCAAAAAATTACAACCAATAAGAGAGTTAAGTGAACTATGTGCCCAGAAAGGCTATTTAAAGAGTAATCAATTCTTCATGAGACAGAGACTCGACATTTGTAGACATCAAAATTGTGTGGGACTCTAGCAGATGATTCCAACTTCATTTAGAATTCTTGAAGACGAATCCTAATTCTTTAAGACTAATCCTAACTCATACTAGATAAAGGGTACTATATCCCTTAGAGAGGGATCTAGAAAATTTCGTAAATTCATGAAATATTTACAAAGAGATCAAGATGTGGGCAGACTCTTTGTGACCATAAATACTTCATAAAAGTCCACAAATCCTTTTAACATATGATCAAACAAAATCCATTTTAGGTTCAAATAATCCTACAAAAGAATCAAGAAATGGAGAAATTGTACTCAAACCGTTAATTAGTAAATATTCTTCTTTGTTCATATTTATTTCTTAGTTGGAGTTTATTTTCAATAAATAAAATTTATTTCAAATAAATTGTCTCCTAGAACCCTAACTAAAATTTATAATTTATTTGGGGTTTTATTAGTTTGATCCGAGTTGAAGAATTGTTCAGAATCCATTCAGCATTGCAGAAAGAATAGAATGTTCATTGATCAAATCCTTCACTAAATAGTCACATAGATAACTTGACGAAATTAATTAACCAGAAGAGTGTAAAGATAGGTAAAGTGTCTTTAGGGTCATCTCATACCTTCTAAGTAGTATCTATCGCCAAATAGATAGAAATACACACACAAGATTTACTAAAGTTTAACTTTAAATTGTTTCTTGTGAGTTGTCATGAGATGTTACAAAATATGGAGTTGGTGGAGTCCGACGGAGTAGATTACACTATTTTTCACATGTGGGGCCTATCTAGGAAATGGTGGCAGTCTGATGTCGATACTATAAAAACATGTTCATTCCCTGTAACTTCTGTTTGAGAACATGACTTAAGATGGTATTTCAGATTGATTTTGGAAAGATTTCATGCCTTGTCTCACCATGCTTTGGTGATTTTACCAGATGAGACTAAGAATTTTTAATTTCATGAGAAGTTTTACTTATTATATCCGTTGAAGCAGCTTATCAAACAACCTTGTCTGGAGCTTCTTCTTAAAGAGCAGTCAAGGTGGTCATGGAGCTTATGCGTCGCATGGAATTTAGGGATTTAGCATAGAAGAAGCCTTGCCCTTGTTGTTATTTTAGTATTACCTCATCTAGAGGGGGATCCTTAAGGAGGGGTATTCATCCTCGGTTCAGTATAAATGTTCATGCAGTTATGTAGGTGTCTGAGGGAGGTAATATTTGACAAAGTTTCTACAACTTGGGTCAAGACTTATCAGGGTTGCTCTTAAAGGTATTCAGGTTACGATGACCATTCAATGTTTTCGGATTTTTGTTAGTACATGGTGGTTCCTAGTCCTACTATGAGTGTGGTGAGTCAGGAAAAATCAATAAATGTTCCTACATACTTGGAGCAGGAGGCCAACATCACTAATGTTTCAATAATCTTTTGTAACGTTGTTGATTCATTTCTATTTTTATTAAATGAAGTTTGAAAAGTTCATTCTTTAAAACAAAGTAAAATATTCAAATTCAACTTGGAAAAAATGAATAATTTCATATCAAAACACTAATATTATAAAAAGAAATGTTATTTAAAGAAAGTGAATATAATTTATATAGCATGACTTTTATGGGAAAATAACAATGAACAAGAAAACGCATATTTCATTTTAGCTAATTCGCCTTAAATGGTCTTGATTCATGCAATTCATATTTGATCAAATTAAATTTTTATGAATCTAACAACTACTCATTAATGCAAGGTAAGGAATGATGGATCATAATTTACCAAGTGATATAGATCCTCTAAACACTCAAAATTTTTCTTTAAAATGGAGATAGTTGAAGAAGATATGGTGTTGGCATGTTCAGCGCGATGCCATGGATTAGAAAATCAGAAATGATGGCTACAAAATTCACACTTTCCTTTACCAATTAGAAGTTAATTATGTTTTATTTAAAGAACTTTCTATGAATGGTTCTAACACTCATACTGATCCTAGACATGTTATAACTGTTGACAATGTTGTTAAAAAGAAGTTTGAAAAGGATAACAAAATTGGTAGAGGACATTTGCTAAATCATATGGCTAATACTTTGTTTGATTTATTTTTAAACTATATATATGCCAAAGCAATATGGGATAGTTTGGAAAAGAAATATGATGTTGATGATGCAGGAAAGAAAAAATATGTTGTCTGTCAGTGAATTAAATTCCAAATGGTTGATAATAAGCCAATAATGGAACAAGTTCACCAATATGAGAAGTTGACTGGTGATGTTCTCAACGAGGACATGAAGATATGTGAGATATTTCAGGCTAATGATATTCTTGAAAAATCTCCACCATCTTGGAGTGATTATAGAAATCAATTAAAGCATAAGTAAAAGAATTAAACCCTTCGAGAACTTATCAGTCACATGAGGACTGAAAAGGCGAACCATCTCAAAGATAAGATGGAAGAACTTTCTCTTAATTCTTCTAAAGCTAATCTTGTTGAATCTTCTGGTACTGTTGTGAAAGACAAGTTAAAAGTCAAACACAAGAAAGTGTCGAATAAATAACTTATAAAGAAGAAAAATCAATTCAACAAGACGGAGAGTCAAATTCAAAAATTTAAGGGCTCTTGTTTTGTTTGTGGAAAAGTTGGTCACAGAGCTTCCAGATGCTAACAAAGAAAAGGGCAAGACTCAAAGAAGGAAAGAAAAAGTGATGTCCAAGCTCTTGTTGAAGGTAATGAAGTGGTTCTTGTTGTAGTCTTTGAGGCAAATCTTCTGTCAAATAAAATTGGTTGGGTGCTAGACACAGGAACCTCAAGGCATTTCTCTGCCAATAAAGAGATATTACATGACTTTGAGGAGTCTACTGATAGAGAGTGTGTATATATGGGTGACTCCACTACTGTTGTAGTAATGGGTAAAGGAAAAGTTTTTCTTTAATTAACTTCAGGAAAGACATTATCCTTGAAAAATGTTTTGTATGTTCCCTCCCTTCATAGAAACATAGTTTCCGGAGCACTTCTCAACAAAGTAGCCTTAAACTTGTGTTTGAAGCTGATAAAATAATTATTTCTCGCGGAGGAGACTTTGTTGGGAAAGGATGTCTTAGTGGAGGATTATTTGTATTAAACATTGTTCAAGAGATTGTCAATAATGCAAGCATTTCAAATTTTGCTTATAGTGTTGAGTCTATTAATTCGTGGCATGGTAGACTATGTCATGTTAATTTTTCTTCTATTAAAATGCTCAAAAAAATGGAATTAATTCCTATAATAAAAACTGATGATTTTTCTATATTTCATATATGTGTAGAAGCAAAGCATGCCAAGAAACCTTTCAAACTTGTTATTAGTAGAAAAAATGAAAACTTGAACTATGCATTCAGATTTAGCAGAGGTTGAAAAAGGTATTACATTACTTTTGTTGATAACTTTTCTAGATACACTAAGGTATATCATCTTCAGTCTACAGATGAAGCTGAAAGTATGTTTTGAAATTTAAATCAGAAGTGGAAAATCAATTAGACAGGGAAATTAAGAAGTTTATATCTGATATGGGTGGTATATATAGTACGAAAACTCTAGAAGATTTTTGCGAGAAAAATGGTATTATACATGAAGTTAGTGCTCCATATACTCCCCAACAAAATGGTTTAGTCGCACGGAAAAATAGAACCCTTCACGAAATGATGAACTCTATGCTTTTGAGATATAGTCTATCTAACAATATGTGGGGAGAAGCAGTCTTGTATGCATGTTATATTCTTAATAGAGTCTCGCATAAGAAGTTAGACAAGACCTCATATGAGTTGTAGAAAGGGTTTGCTCCTAACTTGAAATTTCTGCAAGTGTGTGGGTGTTTGGCTAAGGTTGGTCTACCTGATTTTAAACGAGTAAATGTTTGTTCTAAGACTTCTGATAATATATTTTTGATTATGATCAAAATAGTGCTGCATATAGATTTATGTCTCTAAATGATCATTCTATCTGTGAATCTAGAGATGCGGAATTTTTTGAGTATATTTTTCCTTTTTAAAAACAATATGCCGAGTGTTGCGCAAAATAATGCTTCTATGTCTCTGTCTATTAATTCGCATGTTGTACATTCTTCTAGAGTTATTTTTAATGAGCATGAAAATGAACCTAGGAGTAAGAGTCTTTGAGTTGAGACAAGTTTTGTTCCTGGTTTTATCACTACTTTCTTAACTAGAAATTTTGATATTAATATTTTAAATGATGAATTAATGTCTATTTATTTACTAGAAGGAGACTCGAAGACTTATGATGAAGCAATGATATCAATAGATGTTATATTTTGGAAAGAGGCTATTAAAAGAGAATTAAACTCCAGAGTTTCTAATTACACTTGGGGCTTGTATGGTTTACCTGAAGATTGAAAGGCCATAGGTAGCAAGTGTATATTTAAGAAAAAATTGAGACATGATTGTACAATTGATAAATATAAATCTAGACTTGCGATTAGGGGTTTTAACCAAAAGAAAGGGGTTGATTACTTTGATAGTTATTCTCCTTTGACTAAAACAGCGACCATTAGAACTCTTATTGCTTTGGCTGCTATTCACGACTTAGTGGTACATCAAATGGATGTCAAAATGTCATTTCTAAATGCTGATTTAAAGGAAGAGATATATATGACTCAACCTGAGGGTTTTGTGGTTCCAAGACAAGAGGAAAAAGTATGCAAACTTAGAAAGTCCTTGTATGGACTAAAAAAAGTACTTAAGCAATGGCATGACAAATTTAATATCATATTAGTGGACAATGACTTTGTTTTATATTCATATGATACATCTTTTTATTCTAAGATGATAGGTTCAGATTGAGTCATTATATGTTTATATGTAGATGATATGTTAATCTTTAGTCCTAATGTGAATATTATTAATGAGACTAAGAATCTTCTGTCTTCTAAATTTGAAATGAAAAACCTTGGTGAAGCAATGTGATTTTTGGAGTTAAAATCAAAAGAAGTCTTAATGGTTTCTCTTTTTGTCAGTCTCATTACAATGAAAAGATGTTGAAAAAGTTTGATTGTTTTGATGTAGTTCCAGTGAGAACTCCTTATCATCCTAGCATAAACTTGAAGAAGAATAAAGAATGTAGTGTTTCTAAAACTAAATACGCTAAAATAATTGGGAGTGTAATGTTTTTCATGAACTATACGCGTCTTGATATAGCTTATGTTGTTAGTAGATTGAGTAGATATACTCATAATCCAAGTAGTGAACACTAGAATGCTCTTCATCGGTTGCTAAGTTATTTGAGAGGTACTACGAATTGGTGTTTCATTTTAACAAATTTTATGTTGTTTTAGAAAGTTTTTGTGATGCATAATGGGTAACTGACAATGATGAAGTTAGCTCCACCAGTAGCTATGCACATTCTACCATGGAATCAGAATTCATTGCTCTCAAGTTGGCAGGACAAGAAGCTTAATGGCTGAGAAATCTTTTGGCAGATATGCCTTTTTGGGGAAGTCAAGCTTCACCAGTTTCTCTTCACTGTGACTCACAAGCAGTAATTGGAATTGAATAAAATAGTGTGTACAATAGTAATAATAATAAAAGGATATATTCGTATCAGACATGGTGTATTTAAACAGTTGTTGAAACTGGGTGTTATTTCCTTGGAATATGCCAGGTCCGAAAGAAATTTTCCGAATCCTATGACCAATGGCTTGAAACTAAAATAATCCTTGAAACGTCGAGGGGGATGGGTCTAAATCCCATTGATTGAGGTAATGTGGTGGACCAGTTAGGCCTCAATGTTCACCACATTTCTATCCCTATGGCGTGAGGCAGTGTTTTATAAGGTTGAGCTTATTTTTCTCTTAATGATTCTATAGCCGAAAGGTTGTCTATTTGAGATAGACATGATGGAGTCACCTACGTGAGTGTAAAGGTATAGTCTCCTTTTATGGAAGACTTGGGTCGTCTTTTTAGAGCACTCATAAGACCCAAGGTGTGTGTTCATGACCTTAAAAGCACTTTGTTTGTATCGTGCAGGTTGCTTAAAATTTAAGGATATAGTATGTGTTATGGAGGTCTCAATTTATATCCATTCAGTTCAAGAGTTTTTCACTTTGTGGTTATTGATTTGTTGTCCCATTTTCACTATGTGTTAATTCAAATGGAAAGATATTGACACTTAAGTACATGTACCTTCCTTTTGTCCAAAAGTTTGTTCTTACTCTTTATCTTTGCATTGGTGGGGGATTGTTGAGTTAATACTATAGTTGAGTTAATTCTAACTATGTTAATTAATTCTAATACAAAGATATAACAACAATACGTTTCAAAAGAGAAAACATATCCATTCAATTGAACAAACAAGAGGTTTCTATAAAAGTGAAATAATGGCCTTTAATGCCATTAATCTTGACAATCCGTTTCTTAATATGAAAAAGAAAAAATACCTCTTCTATTTCAAACTCCTTCTCTTGAAATATCTATATAAAAATGACAATTTGTGAGCATAAAAAATACAACATCAACCATAAAGGAAAAGAAAAAAGAATTTCCCTCCTTTCATCATACTCTTTATATATTTTTGGGCATTTGGTTTTGCGCAACCTCCAAACTCTTAGCCAGGAGTGCACGTGTTGTAGAGTAACTATGAAACCTTGGGGAGCGACCGTCTATACTGATTTGCATTAAGGTCAAGTCGAAATCGCTTTCAAGGCATTGACTTGCCACGACACAGTATTTGTGGTAAGTTCTTTACTACTTTATAATTCCAATCTAATATCAATATTGTAGTATTTTTCCTAACAGTATTATTTTTTCTAAACCTTTATTGTTGGAGTAGAAATAAAGTATCACAAACTGGTAGAATCTGCACTAAATTTTATTTCATTTCCAAATAAAAATTTTTTGATTCCATTTATCAATACAAAAAAATAATCCCACTATTACTAAACATCAAAACTCCATTGTTAAAATATACAGGGAAAAAATCTGAAATAATACTATTAGCTATATACATTTTAATAAAGAATTTCCTAGCTAATTCATGTTTTTACTATAAAAATCACTAATTGATTGTAAGATTTGATAATCGGCTCCAAATAATTCTTCAATAGTTGTTTCTACTTTCATTGTCCAAATCTATGTTGGATATTTATTTTATTGGTACACTAAAATAAATCTCAAAAGGAAAAAATAAAATCTGAAAAGTCAAATTGCGTGAATATTCCAAGAGAAAGAACATTATATTATTGTTTGTGTCTTTCCAAACTAGAAATTCTTCTTTATTTTAAAAAATAAAATAAAATAAAATTAGGGTTAGAGAAAGAGAAAATATAGGAGGGGTTACAAAGTAGGAGTCAAACCCTCACCAATAAATTGAAACTTCTGCGAGTCAATCAATATAACTACTAAGATTCTCCAACTAGCAGTTCTTTGTATGTAATGATCATTATTTCTTAATAAGTATGTAAGATTATTTACAATCTCTCTTCAAATGCATAAATTATTCTTCATTTCTATCGAGTGTTTATAATTTTCATTAATAGCAATATGAGGGTGAAATTATGTGTGTGTGTGTGTGTATATATATGTGTGTGTGTGTGTGTGTGTGTGTGTGTGTGTGTCAAGACCCAATTTGCAAGTCGTGATGGCACCTATGTTCCCAACAAATAGGTAAGCCAATCCAACATATTAACCCAACTAAACCAACAAATGAGTAAAAAGACTAACACTTAGCAAGAATCTCCAACATTGAGTTCCTTATAAGTACGAAATGCGGAAGCTAAAATATATCACCCCAAGAATTTGGTGTCTTAAGTACAAGAGCTTCTAAAATTCGATGCAAGTCTGAAACTAAATGACAAATCTAACATAAGAGATATCATGTTTGAATACTAATAACAGAATAAATAAAAGATAGAGGGAGGTGCGGGCCACGGAACAGCCAAGCAGCTCACCACAACTCCAAGCTCGGACTCAAATTGCTCCACGAGATGTGCTTCTACTCGGAATCGAATCTGCACCATAAAGAGTGCAACAAGCATAGTATGAGTACGAAACCACGTGTACCTAGTATGTCTCATTGACTGACAACGAAGAAGTAGTGACGGGAGTTATATAAGAAAATAAATTCTTAGATTGTACAAGTATATATATATATATATATATATATATATATATATATATATATATATATATATATATATTACACTTACTATTAAGTTTCATCAATAAAGGAAATCAACATTTAATATTTTCCAAACACCAAGCGAAACATATAGTCATCAAGAATGAATGATGGGATGAAATGCAATGCAATATGATGCCATGTAATGATATGTCTCAAAATATCCAGTACTCACTCAACCGTATATACATGATACGCCTCGGAAATACATCGAGAGTTCATGACCCATGGGGGACTCGCGAGGTCCATATACCGACAGGGACGATCTCCACGTGTCTGTGCGGACGATCTCAATGCACTATCATAATATCAAATAATTTTCGCACGGACGGTCTCCACGTGCCCAAATTACAATCTTAACATCGCACCATCCCCAGCACGGACGATCTCCACGTGCCCAACTTATACTCAGTCTCATCTCTATGCATGTGCACAATATTGTTTCAATAGAGGGGATGATGATGCATCTCAATCAATCAATATGAATATAACACATAACCACCTCAATTATCTCAACTATACGTGTGAAATAAATAAAACACAATCACACAAGGAATTCAAGTCAATAATATATAAGCTAATGTCCATATGCTTTGGCATTCTCAAATTTCAATCCACATTCTATAATAGAAATTTTCCGTTTTATAACACAGGTACTCGTACCAATGCCCGTCACACCATTGATACGAGACCACCATATTTTCCCCTTACCCCTTTGTCTATTTTTATTTTTAATCTTTAATTAGAAAAACGTCCTTCAACAAGTCTAACAAGTCTTAACATACCTTAGATGCCGAGCTTGTGTCACGAATCTTTTAAGATTTTTCCTTTCCTTTTCGCAAGGTTTCGGAACGTTCCCAATCTACCAATTTAGCAATATTCGTAAGTAAGCAATTTTTGTAGACATTCAAATTATTATATATCTATCATAGACGCTAACACTCACTCAATTTTTTCAACAAACTCCATATCTTGATATATATTGGCATGCCAAATTTTTTATACTTGCTAAATTTCAAGCCAAGAACTTAACTCTAACCTCTTCAAATGGACTAAAATTCAATCCCAATATATTAAAAACTAGCATTTTAATATATGAATAAAATATGAACCAAAATTCCACCCATTGGCAGAAGTGGAACGCCCCTCCCCCCTTTTCACGTTTTTTTTTCTTTCTTTGTTGGCACTGCCCATTTCAAACATCTCCCACTATATAATCCAAACATAAAAACATAAAAAAAAACTTCCACCATTAATTTCCAATTAAAAAATCTATTATCATTGTATACATTATTATTATTATTATTATTGCAGAAACCCATTTGTAAACAAGTGCCAATTTTCTAGAATATTTATCAAATTCCAATCATTAGCAATCATTGACAATGATTGGCTCAATCTTATTCCTACCATTCTGAAACTAACAATATATATAATAAATTCTTTTGACAAAATCATAGAAAACATTAACCTGCAGCCATTCAACTATTCGACTTCGTTCGATTTATATATATATATATATATATATATATTTGAATACTAACCCAATTGCTAACAATGTAATATAATTTAGTAATCATCACCAACTTACCCATTATTTCTTATCACCCATTATCAATACAACATAAAATAATAACACAATCCCAAGCACTCCGACAATATATTACTATATATTGAATTGAAAAGAACGAATATCTCATATCTTTACCTGAACAAAGGCTACGATTTTTCTCCCTCTCGCTTGTCGCCTGTGGTAAGGTTTCGCCTCCCCACTTTTCGTTTTCCTTTTCTTCTAAATAAGAAATTATTAACCGTGAAACTCCACTAACCTATTATCTAATTATTTTTTTAATAAAGGTTTCATCAATTGGGTACTCATAGTTATCGAATAGTTTAAAAATACCCCTTTAAATTTTCAAAAAGAGTCAAACTAGTCCTAGTTTTTAAAACAACCTAGTGGGTCGTTACATCACCTACCACTTAAACAAATGTTCGTCCTCGAACGGGAAAAGAAAAGAGCTAACCTGAATGCTCAAAAAGATGAGGATATTTACTCCTCATGTCTGACACTGTCTCCCATGTAGCCTCCTCCACTGGACGATGCTTCCACTGAACCTTTACTGAAGCAATCTCCTTGGACCTCAGCTTCCGAATTTGCCTATCCAAAATGATGACCGACTCTTCCTCAAAAGTCAAATTCTGATCAAGTAACACTGAATCCCATTGAATCACATGATCACCACCCTGATGATACTTCTTAAGCATTGAAATATGAAATACAGGATGAATACCTGACAAACCAGGTGGCAAAGCCAACTGATACGCCACCTCACTAATACGCTCAACAATCTCGAAAGGACCAATGTACCTTGGACTCAACTTGCCCTTCTTTCCAAATCTCATCACACCCTTCATGGGTGAAACCTTAAGTAAAACCCTCTCTCCAACCATAAACTCCAAATCACGAACCTTCCTATCTGCGTAACTCTTTTGCCTGCTCTGAGCCATGAGAAGTCTATCTTGGATCAACTTGACCTTGTCCAAGGACTCCCTCAACAAATCTGTACCCCATGGACTAACCTCAAATGCATCAAACCAGCCAATTGGAGATCGACATCTCCTACCATACAGAGCCTCAAATGGTGCAATCTCAATGCTTGAGTGATAACTATTATTGTAAGCAAACTCCGCTAGAGGCAAGAACTGGTCCCACTGACCACCAAAGTCAATCACACATGCCCGTAACATATCCTCAAGAACCTGAATAGTCCGTCAGATTGACCATCAGTCTGAGGGTGAAAGGCTGTACTAAGATCCACTTGAGTGCCCAACTCTTTCTGCATAGACCGCCAGAATTGAGATGTAAATTGGGTGCCACGATCTGAAATAATAGATATAGGAACCCCATGCAAACGAACTATCTCTTGAATATAGATCTTGGCTAACTTCTCTGAGTTATAGGTAGTCTAAACTGGTACAAAGTGTGCAGACTTAGTCAGTCGATCCACGATGACCCATATAGCATCAAACTTACCCAAGGTACGTGGCAACCCTACCACAAAGTCCATAGCACTGCGCTCCCACTTCAACTATGGTATGGGCATCCTCTGAGTCATACCTCCAGGATTTTGGTGTTCATACTTCACTTGCTGACAATTCAAACATCGAGATACAAAATCTACTATGTCCCTCTTCATAAGACACCACCAATAGTGTTGCTTCAAGTCACAATACATCTTAGTAGCCCCCGGACGAATAGAGTACCTCAAACTATGAGCCTCCTCCATGATCTATCTAGTCAAATCACCTGTACGAGGAACACATATACGACCCTTAATCCTCAAAACTCCCTCACTATCAAGAATTGCAGCCTTGGCTTCTCCTTTTAAAACCTTGTCCCTAATCTTACATAAATCACCATCATCAAACTGTTGAGCCCGAATCTGCTCCAACAAGGATGACCTAGCCTCCATATAAGCCAACACCTTACCAGATTCTGAAATATCAAGTCTCACAAAGCTATTGGCCAGGGATTGGACATCCCTAGCTAAGGGACGCTCGCCAACTTGTAACATGTCTAGGCTACCCATACTCACCGCCTTCCGACTCAAGGCATCTGCTACAACATTTTCTTTGCCTGGGTGATAAAGAATAGTCATATCGTAGTCTTTGAGCAACTCCAACCATCTCTTTTGCCTCAAATTTAGATCCCTCTGATTGAATTTATACTGGAGATTACGATGATCTGTGAACATCTCACAATGCACACCATATAGATAATGCCTCCAAATCTTTAATGCAAACACCACAACCGCCAACTCTAAATCATGAATAGGGTAGTTCTTCTCATGAACCTTTAACTGCCTCGAAGCATAAGCTATCACCCTTCCCTTCTGCATCAACATACAACCAAGACCAACCCGAGAAGCATCACAATATACGACAAAACCCTCTCCCTCCACGGGTAGGGTCAAAATTGGAGCAGTAGTCAATAAAGTCTTGAGCTTTTGGAAACTAACCTCACATTCGTCTGACCACTGAAAAGTCACCTCCTTTTGTGTCAATCTAGTTAATGGAGATGCAATGGATGAGAAACCCTCAACAAACCATCGATAATAACCTGCAAGGCCCAAGAAACTCCGAATCTCAGTAACTGAAGTAGGTCTGACCCAATCTCTAACCGCCTCAATCTTCTTAGGATCCACCATGATACCCTCCTTGGACACTACATGTCCCAAGAAAGCTACCGAACTAAAACAAAACTCACACTTTGAAAACTTTGCATAAAGTTTCTTCTCCTTTAGAATCCCAAGAACAATCCTCAAATGATGCTCATGCTCCTCCTTAGTGTGTGAGTATATCAATATATCATCTATGAAGACAATAACAAAGGAATCTAAATACGGTCTGAACACTCCATTCATCAAGTCCATAAAAGTTGCAGGTGCATTAGTCAGTTTGAAAGACATCACCAAAAACTCGTAATGACCATAACGTGTTCGAAAAGCCATCTTAGGGATATCCTCCGCCCTAACCTTCAGCTGATGATAGCCAGATCTCAAGTCAATTTTGGAGAAAACTGAAGCACCCTACAACTAATCAAATAAATCATCAATACGAGGTATCGGATACTTATTTCTGATGGTTACCTTGTTCAACTACCGATAGTCAATACACATACGCACAGATCCATCCTTCTTCTTCACAAATAACACTGGAGCACCACAAGGAGATACACTTGGTCTAATAAAACCTTTGCTCAACAAATCCTGCAACTACCCCTTCAACTCTTTCAATTCAGCCGGTACCATACGATAAGGAGGAATGGAAATAGGCCGAGTGTCTGGCTCCACATCAATACAAAAATCAATGTCACGATCTGGTGGAAGACCTAGAAAATCGGTCGGAAATACTTCTAAAAATTCACTCACTACTGGAATAGACTCAAGCATAGGAGTCTCAATACTAGTATCTCGAATGTGGGCCAAGTACGCCAAACATCCTCTCTGGACCAACTGACGAGCCTTAAGGAATGATATCACACCCTTAGAAGGATGACTAAGAGTACCTCTCCATTTTACTATAGGAATTCCAGGCATCGCTAAAGTGATGGTCTTGGCATGACAATTTAAAATTGCGTGGTAAAAAGATAACCAATCCATACCAAGAATCACATCAAAATCTATCATATCTAAGACCTTTAAATCTGCATGAGTGTCACACCCTATCAAAGTAACAGTACATAAACGATACACCTGATCTACAACTACAGAATCCTCGACAGGAGTAGAAACACATATCGGCAAATCAACAGACTCACACAATATATCCAGACTAGGAGAAAAATATGTGGACACATAAGAATAAGTAGACCCTGGATCAAATAATACAGTAGCTGATCGATTGACAAACCGGAATAATACCTGTGATAACAGCATCTGAAGCCTCAGCCTCTATTCTACCTGGAAAAGCATAACAGCGAGAACGACCTCCATCAGATTGTGAACCTCCACGACCACCACCTCGACCAGAAGGAGAACCACCTCTACCTAAATGAGAACCACCTCTACCATTCTGTGCACCACCCCTTGCTGGAGGTTGTGCAGCCTGGAAGTCGAAACCTGAGAACCCTGATGTAAGCCACCACGTCTGGTCCTAGGGCAGTCTCTCACAAAGTGTCCCATATCACCACACTCAAAGCAACCCCTACGAGACGCCGGCTGATGAGAGGAACCGGAATGACCAGAATGCCCTCCACGAACTAGAGGTCTAGAAGATGAACCCTGCGAAGTATGTACCGAACTTGAAGAGTTATGCCCAGCGTAACCAGCCTCAGACGCTGGTATAGCAGCATGAATGGGTCTGCTGGACTGAGGGTGATAACCGCTGCCCAAGTAACCCCGACTCCTAGGCGGAGCACCACCATAATCACCTGAATAACGAGTCCTCTTGCCCTCTCGCTGCTCAAATCCCTCACGTCGAATCATCTCCAACTTCTTAGCAGCATCTACCACTTTCTGGAATGGAACACCAGAAGCAGCAACCTGAGAAACTCCTAGACGGATCGGAATAATCAACCCCTTAACAAACCTCCTCACTCTCTCAGCCTCTGTGGGAAGTATCATCGAAGCATGCCTAGACAAGGCATGAAATTTACCCTCATACTCTGCAACTGACATACCATTTTGCTGCAAACCCTCAAATTCGTCCCTCTTGCGCTCCCTCTCACTGCGTGGAACAAATTTGGATAGAAATACCTGAGTAAACTCAGTCCAGGATAGTGGATGGGATCCAGCTGGCCTACTACTAATATAATCCCTCCACCACTGCTTAGCAGAGCCAGTCATCTGAAACGCTATGTAGTCAACTCCATGAGACTCCACTAATAAATGATTATGCAACCTCTCATGACAACTAACTATGAATTCATATGCATCCTCAGCTAAGTCACTAGTATAAGTAGGAGGATTCATTAGTCTGAACCTCCAAAACATCTTTTGCTCATCAATAGTCATAGAATGCCTGTTCACCAAATGTGATTTCATATTTGGAAACTCCATACTATCTAAATGAGGAGCTACAACGGCAGCTGGCTGAGTCCTGGGAGTCTGAGAATCTGGAGCAACTATCAGATCTGGAGTTTGACCTCCAACACGGGTCTGTGAGCCATCAAAAGTGACAGGCAAAGCTCCTGCCTGGGCCATCCCCTCTAGGATTCCTAACATACGAGCCAAGGTATCTTGAAGAACTGGGGGGACAATAATACTGGTTGGAGCCTGAGCTGGCCCATCCCCCTCGACACGATCTTGCACATCCCCATGAATAACCTCTCCATTAGGAGGTACGGCCCTATCACGATCCTGGGTAGCTACTGGTACTTGAACATCCACAGGTGTTGCAACACGGCCCCTACCCCAACCTCGAGCTCGTCTCCTACCTCTACCTCTGATAGTGTTCCCAGAAGCAGGCACAGGAATAGGATCCTGACCACCACTTGCCGATGTACGATTCCTCGCCATCTGAGAGAGAATGAAATATCAAGATTAGAATTTCTACAAGGTCAAGTGTGCACGATAATGAATAAAAGAACAGATTATTTCCTAAATGTCCTATAGCCTCTCGAAGATAGGTATGGACGTCTTCATACCGATCCGCAAGACTCTACTAGACATTGCTCTTGTACTCTTGAGACCGATGAACCTAGGGATCTGATACCAAATTTGTAACGACCCAATTTTCAAGTCGTGATGGCACCTATGTTCCCAACCAATATGTAAGCCAATCAAACATATTAACCCAACTAAACCAACAAATGAGTAAAAAGACTAACACTTAGCAAGAATCTCCAACATTGAGTTCCTTATAAGTACGAAATGCGGAAGCTAAAATATATCACCCCAAGAATTTGGTGTCTTAAGTACAAGAGCTTCTAAAATTCGATGAAAGTCTGAAACTAAATGACAAATCTAACATAAGAGATATCCTGTTTGAATACTAATAACAGAATAAATAAAAGATAGAGGGAGGTGTGGGCGGCCACAGAATAGCCAAGCAGCTCACTACAACTCCAAGCTCGGACTCAAATTGCTCCACGAGATGTGCTTCTACTCGGAATCGAATCTGCACCACAAAGAGTGCAACAAGCGTAGTATGAGTACGAAACCACGTGTACCCAGTATGTCTCATTGACCGACAACGAACAAGTAGTGACGGGAGTTACATAAGAAAATAAATTCTTAGATTGTACAAGTATATATATATATATATTACACTTACTATTTAAGTTTCATCAATAAAGGAAATCAACATTTAATATTTTCCAAACACCAAGCGAAGCATATAGTCATCAAGAATGAATGATGGGATGAAATGCAATGCAATATGATGCCATGTAATGATATGTCTCATAATACCCAGTACTCACTCAACCGTATATACATGATACTCCTCGGAAATACATCGGGATTTCATGACCCATGGGGGACTCGCGAGGTCCATATACCGACACGGACGATCTCCACGTGTCTGTGCGGACGATCTCAATGCACTATCATAATATCAAACAATTTTCGCACGGACGGTCTCCACGTGCTCAAATTACAATCTTAACATCTCACCATCCCCAACCCGGATGATCTCCACGTGCCCAACTTATACTCAGTCTCATCTCTATGCATGTGCACAATATTATTTCAATAGAGGGGATGATGACGCATCTCAATCAATCAATATGAATATAACACATAACCACCTCAATTATCTCAACTATACGGGTGAAATAAATAAAACACAATCACACAAGGAATTCAAGTCAATAATATATCAGCTAATGCCCATATGCTTTGGCATTCTCAAATTTCAATCCACATTCTATAATAGAAATTTTCCATTTTATAACACCGGTACTCGTACCAATGCCCGTCACACCATTGATACGAGACCACCATATTTTCCCCTTACCCCTTTGTCTATTTTTATTTTTAATCTTTAATTAGGAAAACGTCCTTCAACAAGTCTAACAAGTCTTAACATACCTTAGATGTCGAGCTTGTGCCACGAATCTTTTAAGATTTTTCCTTTCCTTTTCGTAAGGTTTCGGAACGTTCCCAATCTACCAATTTTGCAATATTCGTAAGTAAGCAATTTTTGTAGACATTCAAATTATTATATGTCTATCATAGACGCTAACACTCACTCATTTTTTTCAACAAACTCCAAATCTTGATATATATTGGAATGCCAAATTTTTCATACTTGCTAAATTTCAAGCCAAGAACTTAACTCTAACCTCTTCAAATGGACTAAAATTCAATGTTAGATCATATAAAATAACACCTAATAATTAATTACCAATCCCAATATATTAAAAACTAGCATTTTAATATATGAATAAAATATGAACCAAATTTCCACCCATTGGCAGAAGCGGAACGCCCCTCCCCCCCTTTTCACGTTTTTTTTTCTTTCTTCGTTGGCACTGCCCATTTCAAACATCTCCCACTATATAATCCAAACATAAAAACATAAAAAAAAACTTCCACCATTAATTTCCCATTAAAAAATCTATTATCATTGTATACATTATTATTATTCTTTTTTTTTTTGCAGAAACCCATTTTAAACAAGTGCCAATTTTCTAGAATATTTATCAAATTTCAATCATTGGCAATCATTGACAATGATTGGCTCAATCTTATTCCTACCATTCTGAAACTAACAATATATATAATAAATTCTTTTGACAAAATCACAGAAAACATTAACCTGCAGCCATTCAACTATTCGACTTCGATCGATTTATATATATATATATATATATATATATATATATATATATATATATATTTGAATACTAACCCAATTGCTAACAATGTAATATAATTTAGTAATAATCACCAACTTACCCATTATTTATTATCACCCATTATCAATATAACATAAAATAATAACACAATCCCAAGCACTCCGACAATATATTACTATATATTGAATTGAAAAGAACGAATATCTCATATCTTTACCTGAACAAAGGCTAAGATTTTTCTCCCTCTCGCTGGTCGCCCGTGGTAAGGTTTCGCCTCCCCACTTTTAGTTTTCCTCTTCTTCTAAATAAGAAATTATTAACCGTGAAACTCCACTAACCTATTATCTAATTATTTTTTAATAAAGGTTTCATCAATTGGGTACTCATAGTTATCTAATAGTTTAAAAATACCCCTTTAAATTTTCAAAAGGAGTCAAACTAGTCCTAGTTTTCAAAATGACCTAGCGGGTCGTTACAATGTATATATATATATATACAGTTTTTAATAAAAAATTGAAAAGGTAATATCTGTATTGATATCTTTATTCATGCTATGTTTATGCAGGAAAAGGTTTTTGAATTTTTTCAAACAATAAGTTGAACTAAGAATAAAGTTAAGTGAAGAAAAAGTGATTATAATTCGAATGACAAAATGGAGAATATTTATCAAGATTTGATAAGATCTTTGATGTGATGAGATCTCACAAGCATTGTTGTCTTTTAGAATCTCGACTTTCCAAGACAGGTAAATACATTGCTAATCTACATGTTATAGTTTCTTATACTTATATATGTACTTTATTATAAACTAAAACTTTGACAACTAAATAGAATACTTCATTTCTTCTATTTCATGTGACACTCTTTCCTCTTTAATCTACTATGAAAAAAAGTATTTTCTTAATTGAAACATGATGAACTATGAACTTCATATCTTTTTATCTTTGAAGGCATGCTTATTTTGACTCTACATGAAACAAAAAAAATTCTAAAACTTGTGGTCTTAAATACGTTGTAATATTTGTGTGACTATATAACTTCTCAATAATAGTAAAATAAAAAAATTATGAATTGATTATTTTCAAATACATACATATGTCATATATTTTTTAACAGATTGATGATAAAATGGTGTTACATAAAATCGAAAAGGAGTATATGACATTTTAAATACCACAAGTCATTATTTTTTCTTTCAAACTCATTGTGAGTTCTAATTTATAGTGTAAGGATCATAAAATATGCGTTGAATACTCTATATTAGTGCTAATATTTATATATATATTTTATGAAAGATCTATATTATACTAAACAAATTAAGCAACATATGGATTTACAGATTATTCAAAACAAGTTAGCACAACATGTTTTTTCGAACTTCAAAATTGCCAATTTCATTAAAGAAATCTTATTGATTTTCAACAAATTCATTGTTTATTACCCATATGAAGCTCTTCAAAATTCTATTGAGCTTGAAATCAAAGCCATTATTGTGAGGGGAATTGGTAAAAATCCCTAATTAATCGCAAAATTGTGTGTTGATAAGATGCATCATGCAATACAATGTTGGCGAGACTAAAATTGGAGAAAAAGGGTATATAATGGACATAACAAAGCTCAAGAAGGTGAGTCATCAATGAGGAGGAGTACCAGAGTGAGAAATAAGGTTTGAGGGTTCAAGAATGATCAAAATAATGATTGAAAAGGGAAACAAAGAAGAATGAAAAAAAATCCTTTGGCAACAATGAGTGAAGCTTACTAGAAGGTGGTCGAATTTATAGAAGATTTTTTGGTGTAATAAATTTCTTTTGTCTTGTAGTTCTGGTAAGATTTTGTAATTTATTATCAATGTAGATCAAAGACTATAATTAATCTCCTAACCCTTGTCATGTGCCTTTTTTAATATCAAGATTTTATGTTTAATTTTGAACAAAAAAGGGTCACATAATTGAATTAATTATCTTTAGTTTTGTGACTGAAATGATCAGTCAAGACCATAGCTTCTCACTAAACCATTATTATTTCACTCATTGTTTTATCTTTTTATGATTTGTAATTTATGTAATATCTAGGACATTTATCTACCAAATTTACTGTTTTCACATGTATTAAGGTTAGTCCAAATTGCACAAACAGAAAGAAGATGAAGTTGACATAATGTACTTATAATCTGAGTCCATTGAAATGACTGTGTCTCCTTAAAAAATTTAATCCCCTCATTGTACCCCCAAGGCTACAGATAATTTCTCGCAAGGTAAAACAGATTTATCCTGTTAAAAAAGTAGTGGTACCTCAAACTTCTTTAACTTTAGCGAACGTAAGAACAGTAACAAGCCACACAGACTCAGTTGATTGACACTTTGTTTATGAGAGAAAATATATCCAAGAAGAAAAATTTCCAATTTTTGAAAAAAAGAGAAATGACATCCTTTTATAGCCATGTTCAACAAGAAACGTGTTTGTTCAAACAAATTTATTCCCATAAAGTTGTGTCTTTTGGAAAAAATAACAACTTTTAGGAAAGATGTGTCTTTTGAAAAAATTGACGACTTTTTTGAAATCAGACTGTAAAGACCTTTGCACGCGAATTTTAAACAAATTTTGTTGCGTCAAAATTAATTATATTATTTAAATCATTCTGAATTAATTTATAAGAGAAAATAAATTGATTAACAGGTCATATGATTTGTCAAATCCAAATCCAAATTTGAAGCCGAAACAGAGGTCGACCGAGCACCGACGGCGCGAGGGGGGACCTTATTCTCAGACCTTTAATACGTAAAGAAAGTGTTTTCTAATATGAGGACAACAAGTTCCTTTCTTCTACCGATATGGGATAAATGACTTTTCATTTGCACTTTGCAAATAACTTTTCATTTTCCCTCCAAAATTGTTTCCTCCTCATTTCATTTTTCTCTTCTCATTTCCTATTCACACTTTGCTAAAATCCAACAGTTACTTCCCTTGTAATCTTTTTCATCATTGGAAGGAAGAATTTCTCCCTTTTAAATAGTGATGATCTTACTTTGTTAGCAGAACGTTGAGAATAATTATCTTTTGTTTAGAAAATCAATGTGGTCGACCATGGACATAACTTTTTAGTGGAACTTCATTATTTTATACTTTATGTTTTGTAATTCATGTAGCATTTAAGCCATGTATCTACCCAATGAACTATCTCGTATTCTTCTTATTCATTGCATGTAAATAAGGACGGTCTTACTTTTTTAGGAGAACGTTGGGAGTAATTGTCGTTTGTTTAGTGACTGAACGCGGTCAACAATCTTGGCCATAACATCCCATTGAAACTCCATTATTTCAATCATTATTCTATCTTTTTATGTCTTCAAACTCATCTAATTAACCTCTAGGTCATTTATCTACCCAATTTACTACTCCATAATCTTCTTATTCATTGCAAGAAAAAACTTCTCCCTATAAATAGTGATGGTCTTACTTTGTTAGCACAATGTTGAGAGTAATTGCATTTTATTGAGTGGTTGAACATGGACAGTAATATTGGCACAACTTCTCACTGAAACTCTATTATTTCACTCATTATTCTATCTTTTTATGTCTTGTCACTCATGTAACATCTACTTCATTTTTCTACCCAATTTACTACCCCATTATCTTCCTATTCATTGCAAGGAAGAATTTCTCTACTACAAATAGTGATGATCTTAATTTATTTTTGTTGTATTAGAAAATATAGAGTGCATAAAAATGAGTCAAAAATAAGTTCTTAGTATAGAATTCTGCATTCAACTCTTGTTAAGTATTTAGTTGTACTTTGAGATTCAGGTGTATTGTCTGGAGGGGACAAATTAAGAAGATTATTGCTAGATTTGTGAAAAGAGTTCTTGCCATGAGCTTAAATCTCCTTAAAGAAAGAAATATATATATCCATGTCTCTACCTGAAGATAATTTATTTTAAATTGTAATTTTAAAATTTCACCAACAAAAACTAGTTGACTTTCCCATATAAATGTATGTCATCCTACAACTTTTTGTTTTATTTTTTAACAAAGAATATATTATCTTATCACTTGAAGAATATCTAAGTGTAAACCTAAATTTGTTTTCTATATTGCTATTTTTTAGTCATATTTTTTTCTTACAACCATGTTCCGAAATTTTCTTTTGAATTGTGGGTCTATTAGAAAAAATATTATTATCACACAAAGATAGGAATAAAATATGTGTACATCTTAGTCTTACCCTCCTCAAATTCACTTGTAGATTATACTAAATGTTCACTATTAGAAAAACCGACATCAATAGGGGTTTGGACAAACGCATCTTTTGAATTGTGCATCTTTTTATTCCGCAAAGGGGTAAGATTTGTGTACATCCTACCTCTTAGACTCAATTGTACAATAATATGTTTTTACTACTAAAATACTTTGTAGTTTTAAAAAAATCAAATCATTCTTTTGCTATCAAACTAAAACTATGCTCTTGACAACTCAATCATATATTAATGTGTGAGTAGAACTTTTCCAGCCATTTCAATGAAATATCTCTTATTTACTAATCATAATAATTTGGTTCTACTAGTTGAAATCTCTCTTTTTGAAAGGGTTGAACACGTTGAAGTTTGGCATTTTAGCTAAGCAACTTCTGATGAATTAACGAATTATGGGATAATGAGTGATGAACTTGTAGAAATGGTAGCTATGGGAAAGGAAAGTTGTGAAGAACTCTATATAATAATCTGGAATTTTATTTATCCATTAAAATTTTCTTAAATTTACATTCTTGAACTTTTGAGTGAAGACTCCTTTATATCGATTATAACTTAAAAGAACTCTTAACCATCACTTCTATATTTAACAGTGCTAATCTAGGAATTCTCATTCTTTATCCTCAATCAATTGAAAGTTTTATTTCTTTAGTTATCCCAATATGTTATCCGTAAATTTACGAGGAAGCATCTCACCTATATTTCTATGCACTTTTCAATATTTATGGTTAAAAATGATATTGTGAAATCACTTTGACCATACAAAATAGTAAATTATTTGAAATTTACTTCATCTCCTTTAAAGACTCACTCTTCTTCACTTGAAATACTGTGCCCTCCGTACTTGATGCACATAATTTATTTTCATAGCTACAAAATAGGTGAAAAGTATAATCGATAAGTAGGAGACGTGACATCGATCTATCATCCTCATGTACTTTTACTTGTTCGCGCATCCTTCATGCAAGGCGATTCAAATTAAAGGAAAAGATTTCTACCTTTAAGTTTGTGGCATAAGTACTTGAACATGAGATGGGTTTCAATGTTTACCAAATTCCTCTATGAAGTAAATAATCCTTGGTCATTGTGCATGAAGTTCATTGAGACAATCAACAAATTCAATTCATATTGTTCTCAAATTGTGGGAGAAGCTAGAAAACTCTTCAGGATTACTTCATCCTTGGTGATCAGTACATTTCCCATACTATCATTATCTACAGTAGATAGAAATTCGATTAATTATATTCTCGCACAATCCGAATGTTTGTAGTTGTGAAAGGGGGATGAAGATATTTACAAAATGAGGAACTCACGAAAATCATGAAAATTCCATATATATTTTAGCCATTTTGAAAATATTACAAGGTTTACATTTCTTTACCATATTCAGATATTTGCTACTTTACCCTTAAAAACTTTTTTAAAAAAAAATCTTTGGTCGTATAGGCCATTTTATTAATTAACTAAAAACAAAAATAAATTTAGGCCCACTTTCATTAACCCTACCTATAAATTCTAAATGCTAATATAGGATAAAACCCACTTTCATTAACCCTACCTATAAATGCTAATATAGGATAAAACCCACTTTCATTAACCCTACCTATAAATGCTAAATGCAGCTTACACTTGAGCTCATTTTCTTTCTTCACACTGTGTTGCGTCCTTGTTCACGGCTGAATGTTACTCAACTCATTTTTCTCTTGTAGGCTGTTCCAGCTCTCTAATCCAACGTTCTTGTCTCTCTTCTTCTCAAACAAGAAGTGTCAATCAACCAAGGTAATGTAACTCCTAGCTTTTCCTTCTCTTTTTCATCACCGTTCTAACTCTTTGTTGTTTCTCCAGGTGAAAGATCTTTTTTCACTAAAAAACTTATCTAGAATTTTGAAATTTTCTTTCGAGTTTAAAAATCAGGTATAAGAGAATCAAAGGAAACTCTTCAATTTCTTACCTATAAGATGTTACTTTATTCCAAATCACACATGTACTCATTACACATTACTAATATATATTTAGTGATTTGAGATTAAAATGGAAATTTAAACAAGAGATTACTTCATTTCAAATAAGTAATAGATTAGACTTTTCTTGGTTTTAGATCAAGGGTGTTATTGAAGCTAGCTTGGGTTAGTTTATCTACTATTATAAATAGTAGAAACTAGGGTTTATTTTAAGGGTTGATTTTTGAATGAAAATTTGATGTTTATACTTCTTTGTGAGTTTGGGGAAACCCTCATTTCTGTTCAATTGAACCTTCTTGATAAGTCTTCACTTGTATGAGTTCGATTTTTTTTTTACGCTTAGAGTTTATTCTAGTAATCAAATATCTTTTAGTTTCTAGATCATCCTTTTTTCTTCTTCTGAATCTCTCTGTATTTCTTTCTACTTCTTGATAGTATATTTTGTTTGATTGATTGTAGTTCTCTTTATTGTTTTTGCATCTAAGATTACATCAATTGGTATGTCTCCTTCTGCCTTTCTGTTTCTAAACTATAATTCTTTCTTGCGAGATTGTGGTACTAGGAAATTCTATCCTTCAACGCATAAAAAATTAAATCACCAAGATTTTTTTGTCACCGCTGGTAATTGTACATGATGCATCAGGGGTCTCAACTTACTTCCTTGACGACCAGGTAATGTTTTGATTATATGCTAAAAAATTATATTTTTGATGCAAAAGGAAATTTCCTCTAGTGAACAATATATTGTATTGTCTTTTTATTATGTTCCATGAACCTACTACTCTAGGTAGCTATTAAGTGAATCTTGGTGCACCTCTAATATCTGAAGTTCTTTATGTCTTCATAATCCAATTATTAGGCCAAGTAATGGATGTATACATGTCATCTATACCTCCATTCCTCGTCGCCCTGATCCAGAAATTCAAGAGAATTGACCCAACTAGCTTAGAATTAACACGTAGTTGTTGTTTATATCAAAAATATTTTGCCAAATGCCTTTATCACACCTTCCACATATTGCCTCATAATGTAATTTTATACTAGTATGATCAATATACGGCTATCTTTGATATTCACTTAAATTTTCCTTAGTTTGGTGTTGGATTAATTAGCATTGGTTATTTAGTGGGTGTGCAGGAGTTATTATTGTCCAAATATCTAGTGCAAAGAGTCACTTGGATTGCACCTCAATGATCCATAGATTATGTAAAAATATAGGATATAAAAGAAAATTAGTAATCTTTTTTTCTATACTAAAGTATTTGGGCGATCTATTAAATGTTGACACATTTAATACTAGAATTTCGGGAGGATGTTCCCACTAGCTGTGACTTTTCAAATTGTCACACTTTTCTTGTGGATGTGATTCATCTCATAGAGTTCCACCAAATTTTGGTGTCTATAAATGCCCCCTACTTCATGGCTCGTCAGCGTGTAGACTCGATAAACTCGAATACGAGACTTGAAGTACCCTTAAAAATAGAGTTTCAGCCTTTGCGGTTAGTCGATTAGGATTTGCATTTGATTTATGAGAGAGAAGATGAAGGGTAAATTGGGTCACACTGAGTGTGCCAATTTATTTGCATTTTTTTGTCCCAAATACAAAAAATATATTGCAATCAAATAGTAATAAAATGTATAATTTTATTCATAAAGATTGTGAGTACAAATATGTTTATTACTTGTTACCTCTCTCTTAAGATTTCTCCGTGATTCAAGGGTTGTTAATGTCACTCAAACTAAGTATTATGTGGACCTCCTTAGGATTTATTGGAACTCCACGAAATGATTTTATGGATCTTGCTAAAAAAAATTGGTTGCCAAAAAGAGTGCACCCACATCATCATCACTTTACAAATATTTCATGAATATATGAAATTTTAGAAATGCCTATTCGAGGAAATATATTATACTATACATAAGTAATATCTAAGAACCTTAAATAAAATGGGACTCATCTTGTAGAGTCCCACATAATTTTGATATCTCAAATGTTGAATTCTTAAATAAATTGGACTCATCTTGTCCGTGAAATTTTTTTGGTAGTTCACTTAATTGTCTTGTTGGATAGAGTTCTATTGTTTGATTGACTATTCCACAAGAGTTCTTATGCTTATAAATGTAGTATCTAATAGAAGCCAAAATCAACAAATATCTCACTCTAGCAAGGTACTTAATAACACATCCAAGCACATTTGGGAAAGTAGTTTCACTCTACCATCCAAGTGTAGATACAAGATCCAATTTCTGAAATTCCTCGACAATACAACATATTTGCCTTTGCAGATCTAGCGCGAGGCATGAACAATGTGCTCAAGCATACTAGCCTTAACTTCAGATTGAGCAAAGCATTCTTTATTTACAAAAGTAGACCGCAAATAAGTAATTAGTCTTAGAATCAGTCTTGAATATTTGAAATAGAGATGTGTTGTAACAACATAATCTAGCACTACATCTCCATGACATTCCAAGTGTTAATAGCATCGTGGAATCTCAGGTAGAATATAAGATCCGTGAGTTAGCTCTTTAATAAGGAGCGAAGGGTCGTGAAACTTGTAATGTAGCAGTGATTTCCAAGTGTCGTACAATGACTAGCTTCTTAAATTCACGATGAAGTGCCTTTGCATAGGTGTATCAATAAAATCAATGTCCATCCCAATCCATCTCATTAATGATAAACCTTCTACTTTGTCCGCCCGAGCTGAGGTAGGCACCTATTAGTGCCTCAACTCCTGTGGGGAAGTAGCAACTTTATCATTTATGAAATGGTTTGGATTGCACATTTATTTTGTTGATGCACCTATGTCGTGTGAATGCTAAGAAGATAGTTAATGTATGGTACTTTGAATTCCTGCTACTTACAAGTTCCACGATCCTTCACTACTTGTTGAAGCTCTAACTTAAGGATCATACATGCTACCCGAGATTTCACGATGATATCAACACTAGGAATTCTTGGAGATACAGTGCTAGATTACGTTGTTACAAGAAATTATTTTAAATATTTGAACTGACTCCATGACTAATTATTGATTTGAGGTTTGCTTCTATAAACAATGACTGATATGCTCAATCTGTAGTTAAGACAAGCATGCACAAACACTTTTTTAATGTCTCTCTAAATCTGCAGATACAGATGTACTGTTAAGAATTTGAGAATTTGGATCTTCTGTCAACGTTCGAATGGGAAGTTGAAACTACTTTTCAAAGGTGCTTGGAGATGTTGTTGGGGCGACCTTTGTTGATTCTAACTTCGACAAAGATCTGAATACATTTCTTAACATAAGACCTCTTGTAGAACCGTTGGTTACACCTCAAACAATAAAACTCCGACCAATAAGAGAGTTAAGTGAACTATGTGCCCAGAAAGGTAAATAAAAAAAGAAATCAGTTTCTTCATGAGACAGAGACTCGACATTTGTAGACATTTAAATTGTGTGGGACTCTACCAGATGTGTCAAACTTCAGTTAGGATTCGTGAAGATTAATCCTAGCTAATACTATATAAAGGTACTATATTCCTTAGAGAGGGATCTCAAAAATTTCATAAATTCATGGAACATTTACAAAAAGATCAAGATGTGGGCGGACTATTCGTGACTACAAAATACTTCATGAAAGTCCACAAAATCCTCTTTACTTGGAGATTAAATAAAATTAATTTTAGATGCAAATTATCCAACATAAGAATCAAGAATAGGACAAAATTGAACTTAAAAAAACTGTTAATTAAAAAAATATTATTGGTTCTTTATACATAAAATTTATTGCAAATCAACTGTCTCCTAGAACCCTAAATAAAATTTATATTTTATTTTGGGGTTTAATAAGTTGGATCCGAGTTGCAGAATTGGTCAGAATCCATTCAACATTGTAAAAAGATTGAATATTTATTGATTAAATTCTTCACTCAATAGTCAAATAGATCGTTGATGAAATTAATTAACCAGACGAGAGTAAAGATAGATCAGTGTCTTTGGGGTCTATTTCATACCTTCAAATAGTATTTATCTCCAAAAAGTTTGGAGATACACAAAATTTGATGAAGTTTAACTAGATGAGATGGGTGGAGATAAGCTACAAATGTAATATTCATTTTTTTTATGAAAAAGTAAGTATAAAATGAAAAATATACTCTATGTGCATTAGATAATTCAGAATCCACTCTTTCAATCTTTGTCCTCTCTTCCACTCACTATCTGTTACTATGATTTAGAACAATTTTCCATATATAATTATATATATGCACATTAGATTATTCATGTTTGTGCTATGCACAGGCTCAACATAATTAGTTTCATGGTCAGTGTTTTTTATCACAACACTATAATTTACATATTTTTATTTACGTATAGAAAAATCTCTCTATACTAATATGGATAGAACATTAAATTTATATGCATGTGCGAAAGAAACAAGTTCAAGTCATATACCTTTAAAAAAAATGATCCTTTCATTTTAGTTTTACATCAAGATAAATGATACCAATACTGATACAAACTGAAGCTTAATTAAAAAATAACCTATAGATCATATATAATATACTTGTACTGTAAAAACTGCATAAGACCATCCAGCGATTCAAACATTTTAAACATAGATCAATATATGTGCCTGGACCTCTCTTTTATTCATCAATGCCATATTTCCTAAAGTACTTCACAATATCCTCACCTTATTGGACTTTCTCCAGTTCTTGTGTAACCTCTTCAATCACTGAAATGAAGAGCAAAACAATGTTGAGGCAATGCAAATAGAAGTGTCATAGCATATCAACCACTTGCCACCATTGGGGTGTTTCATATTATCACGACTCAAAGTATACCCTAGTTGTAATATGGTGTATAGGACCCCAAGAGTCCCTACACAAGTAACTTAGCATACATCATACGAAATAACAGAAATAAAGATTTCAAAGAAACAATTTTATATCATAAACAAGTTTGATAAAACCGGAAGTCTAACATATGTCTCAGTAAGCCATCTACTACATCAATAGAAGAGATTGAGACAAAACTCATACATCACATACAAAGTCTAATAATTGATATAGAGAAAGCAATAAAAGTGTCTCGATCCTCGGAACATGAGGACTTACCAATCCTTGAGTGCCAAAAGAACAACTAGTCACGAATGTGAGAGGTAGGAGCGTCAGACTTTACATCAACTTTTATTTTGGTTTAATTTGTGGAGATGTTATTCAATTAAAATACTACAAATTTTATAATATATTTTATAATTAAAAAATCACTTAAATTTTAAAACATTTGAAATTTGTTTATAATTTTAAAATGTTTATAATATTTACAATAATTTTATAAAGTAAATATATAATTTTCATGCAAAATCGACTAAAATTGTGAACTTTAAATAGATTTTAAAATGCATATTCAATTGAATAGCATTTCTAAATGGTTAAAGGTCGGTCAAAATTGGGTGTCAACACTCCTCTTCATCCAGAGTCTCGTTATTTTAATATTTCTTTTGTATTTCCGTAGTTTGAGTATTGCAATCACAATTCGTCTCTTGAAACATCCATCAGGCTCTTTCTGAATCAATGTAAATTTAAGTTCACTTTCATCATTTGGAGTCATATGACTGAAAAATGAGTGTTGGTATTTGAATGCTATGAATAGATTGTGTCTACTTTCTCAGAACCAATAAGAGCTGATACCACTGCCCCGTACTGACAATAAACTTTCATCCCCGAAAAAAATTCTTCGCAATAACTATTAAGAACATGGTTACTGGCAATTGAGTTCCGCATATGCATTGTAATTAAAAATGATACTACTGTTGTAGTTTAAAATGAAATGCATTGCCCCGTTAGTTCAATGACAAATTTGGTATGCAATTTTTTTTCTAATGGTGTATAGAACTGAAGAAAAATAACTTCAATGTATACATCATCTCCTTACATAGAAAGGGGGAAAAAGTAGTTTTTCAAACTGTTAAGATTTTGGTAGTTCCTTCGGTGTTTGCAAATGCATTGGTTTTGACAGACATTTTAGGAACTATTTATGGATGACTTTTACTGTTTTTTCAAAAGGATGAGAGTTAGTTCCGATTAAAATGTCCATCTGCAGTTGTGTTCGTCATCCGAAACGTGTACCTCTATTGTTTTTAAAATTTCCGTCTATCTTTTTGTGCTTAGTTAGTAAGTGCTTCATCGTCACTAAATGTTAGTTTATTATTCTCCAAAAGTGAACTTAATTTCTACATAACTATAAATGCCTTTGACGCAATGGTTCTTAGGACCCCTTAGTTTCTAATTTTCTCAAACTCTGTCTCGTGACATCATAACACAAACATAAAGTATCCATTAACTGATCACTATTATTACATCCTATAATTTCATAAATCTGAACTTTAAAGTTGAATCAAGTTAGACAAATAATAATTATGCTGGATTTGTAACAATCTATTGATAAACGAAAAGTAATGCTTTTATTCAAATACATGAAAAACTAGCTAGGAAAGTACAATCTGTTGTTTGCACCACCAACAACATATAAGAGTTGAATCCTGCAATTTTCAAAAAGAAGTATTTTAAGTTAAAAAGCTTTAAAGGAAGAAAATTCACTGACAAAGATCAAACTGAATTCCTGGAGGTGACGATCACTAATACCGTTTTCATTCTTGTAATGATTTTGTGTTCCAATTTAAAATACATCCTTGAAAACCGTATTGGATATTGAGTTGATAATATTATGTATATTATGGACAATCCAATAAAAAGTCCACAACCATAACCCATGAGAACCGCCTGCCAACTGATCATTAATGAATCTCCTCGTTCTTCTTGATCTAGCTCAACTAGAGTCGTCATTTGTGCTACCTTATCAGCACCACCATAATCATTTGACAGTGGAAATCCACATAACCATCATTCCATTTGTATTAACTATTCTCAAATGTATCAAATTGTTTTCCTTAGGGGATGCACCCAACAAAATGATTGTGAGAGAGATTTAAGACTTCAAGTGATGTGAGCGATGCAAGTTATTGTGGAATTTCTCCGCTGATTTTTTTGGATGAGAGATCCAATGATTCAAGTACAGATAATTGGTGCAGGGATGCTGGTATGTGACCCTCCAAGCGATTATCAGATAAGTTCAACGTACGAAACCCAACGAGATCTCCAATAATGCTTGGAATATGACCTTCGAATCTATTCCTTGAGAGATCGATAATTATGTTTGTAGTCAAAACTCGAGGAAGTTCAATATCTAGCGCCTTTGTTGTCACTATTAAAGGAATCTATGTAATAATGAGAACCTATATCAACTACATGCTCTCACGTTCCATTGTTCTCACCACTTATTTTCATAGCTTCAAAATTCTTGAAAAGGCTCACTCGTAAATCTCCAGTAAATCCATTTGATGAGAGATCTATGGCTCGAATTTGAGCAAACAAGTTGACAGTCCTCTAATCTTTTATAGGTACATAAACTTATTTGATCTCAAGTCTAAAATATGCAACTCCGGTAGGGACCCCAACCATTTAGGAAATATGTCATTCAATTCATTGTTACCTAAATCAAGAACTACCAATTATTTACAATTGATCAGAGTTTGCGGGACTTTCCCCTCTAGCTTATTCCCGTCAAATTTAATGACTCTAAGTTGGTTCCCTATACTAAAAGTAATATTAATTGTCCCGCTAAGAATATTGTCGCTTAAATACATAACGGAAAGTTCACTCATCTCACCCAAACATAGTGGGATTGTTCCCTCCAAATTATTGGAACACAAATCTAGCACTTGTGGTGTTTTCAGATTGCATACCGTTGAAGTGATCTGTCCACTAAGATTATTTCATGAAAGGAGAAGAAATCACAGCAACTGGTGGTCTATGAGTGAAATTGGAATAGGACCTTCCAACTGATTTTGATTCAAAACAACTTCAATTAATGTTTTAGATTTAAACTCGTGAATTTTGAAATCCATTTGGATTTCGATCGCTAGAAATTCTATCACTCTGTTATGTGGTTATTGTGGGAATAATATCTTGGCAGCAATTAATTTGGCAACCATAATTGTTGAAATTACTAGCCATAAATGTTAAAATTAATAGCCACCAATATGATAATTGGTAGCCACATTTGTGGAATTAGGTAGTCAAAGTTTTGTAGAGTTTGACAGCCAATTTTTGTGGAAATTGGCTACCACATTATGTCACTAATGATGTAATCAAGTGTTCAAAAAAACTCTATAAATAGAGTAGTAATTGAACACTTGAAGACACACAAAAATAGAGAAGCAATAGAGAGTAGAGAAAGTAATCTACAAAATACTTCTTAGTTTTGTTAGAAAATAGTGTGCAAGTAATATTATTATGAGTTGTAAGAAATAAAAGAGTGCTGAGTAGTAGTCTTTGACACTATCAAATTTTCATAAATATTATTGTATTACTTATTCGGGTATTATATTTACCCCATTTGAATATTTGGTGTCGTTGTTACTCTCTTTCGATTGCTATTTAGTTTAGACATTATTTTGGGTGTGATTATCATTTTGTTCAACAACGTGGTATCAGAGCCATGAAAAATAATAGTCCATTGTCCTTCCAATACCCCCGTCTCACAAGACAAAATTATGAAAATTGTGTCTACGAATGAAATTCTTTCTTGGCTCTTAAGATGTTTGGGATATTGTAGACAAAAGGTATACAAAACCCACAAATGAGGAAACTTTGTTAAAGACAAAAAATAACAGGCTCTCACTCTTATCCATCAATGTTTGGATGATGACATGTTTGAAAAGATGGCTGATGCAACAGCCTCGAAAGAAGTGTGGGAAAATTACCAAATTCTGTCCAAGAAGTTGATAAAGTAAAGAAGATAAAACTTCAAACTCTAAGGGCTGACTTTGAAGTTTTTAAAATGAATGAATCCGAATCCATTTTCGAATTCTGTTCAAGATTGATGGTTGGTATAATTCAACTAAGAAGGTACGGGGAGACATTGACACCCAATTTTGACGCTCCTCGACATGAATTAATTAACGAACTTCTTAATTCCAAATGATTTAAAATGGTTTATTTCATAAATAATAATAATAATAATAATAGTTATATCAAAAAATATTATTTTTCATTTTTTATTTTTTAGAGAGTCGCCACTTAATTTTTAAAGAAAATTCAAGAAAAAAACTTCCATTTTGAAAAGACTTAACAGAAAAATCAGTTGAAAATATTGAAAAGGGTTCGGGGATTCTTATTAACATCATATGAAGGTTTTGAAAGAACCAAAGATGCTCTGCTTAATTATGACTATCTGACAACTAACTTAGTTTGGCTAAAACCGCTTATTCTTAATTTTTGAAAATTATTTAGAAAGGAAAAGAGTTAAAATGTTAACTTCTTATCTAAGTGAGTTATTTGCAAAATTATTGGTTTTATGCTGATAAGGCCTTTAAGGCGTTCGCGGGGAATTTGGAGTTTTCTTAACCTAGGACTGATGACAATCAAGCAGATAATTAAAAGCACGCAAAGAGGGAGAGAGACTTGGGTCCAAATCCAGTTTTTCTTTTCGCCTGGACTGGAATTTGGACCCACATGTTTTGGGTTTTTGACCCATTTTCTTTTTGCGTTTTGACCCATTTTGTACCTGTCCTACACTAAACAAATAATTACACAAAATAAATAAAGTAAAGTAAAGACGACAAGGTCTTATGCCCGAAAATAAATACAATACGAAATGAGAAAACATGAAATAAAATGGGTCTTCAAATCTATCTTCTCCGACTATCTTCAATTTTTATACTCTGGTACCCGTCCTTCGATCTTCATGGAATGCTTGACTCGAAATAAAGATAGAAAACATTTGGGTTTTCATGGACCTCTCGATATGGGTGAGGATGGATTCGTGGTGAACCCCGGGGAGATTTTACATGTCAAACCTAAATAAAACACAGTAGCATGAAATGAGAAACACTAATACATTTCTATAAAAATAATTGAACAAAATTATGGTGATCGAAAACTTAAAGTAGCAAATTATGATAATCATTTGAGGATTAATCTAGTAACTTAGATAACCTGGACAATTACTCTAGCTACTTATCATAATAAGAAAGGACGAAAATTGCCTTGATCCACATTCCCAGATTTTACTTTAAAATTAAGCTATCCTTTTTTTAAAAAAAATGAAAGAAATAAAAAATAAAAAAATTACCAGCTGCTCATTTGAACAAAATTAAGACTAACAAATAAGTTATCATTCAGCATATGTGACATGAACAAATACCATACTTTAGTCTCTGCCAGGTGTGTTATCATGTTGGCATGCCATTAAGTCAATCACTAATCACATGTGCAAATATGAACAAACAAAGCCATATGACCTTAAAATTGGAATGGAAGATTCAACCGACAGAAAACTAAGCCTAAATCAATGTCATATTCTTGATAGAAAATGAACTTAAAACAGTCCGAATTACCGTAAAATCATTCGAACGAGATCAAGAATGCGGCCAAACAATTTCAGAATAAACCTTATCATATGTTTTTTTTAAAAAAAAACAGTGATGCTACTAACAAGCTTTAGTCATTGTCAACTTACATGTATATTTTAACTCAAAATGTGATCTAACCAAACCATGAGGAAAGTAGACACAATATGAACCCATGAAGCATAAAAGCATATAAGAAAGCAGTTAATCCATGCATTCGAATCAAATCAGTTGGGACGAGAATATACGAGCACATAATGAAAACGAGCCCTACAATATCAAAATATTCAAATAATAAGTAACCTTAGATTGAACAGGAAAGATTCAACTCAAAAAAACTTAACTAGATCAATAACATAACAAAATATTCTTATTGGCATGATGAGTGACATTCACCTATATTATGATGTTGCAAACTACAACTCCATTTCAGTTATGGAAATCAGCAAAATCAACCAAACAGGAAGATTACAAAAATCAAAATCATATACGAGCACATAATGAAAACGAGCCCTACAATATCAAAATATTCAAATAATAAGTAACCTTAGATTGAAAAGGAAAGATTCAACTCAACCAAGCTTAACTAGATCAATAACATAACAAAATATTCGAGGTTTTAACCAAAGTAAGCCATTATATAAAGTCATTCACCAAAATAATATGTTTTTCTAAAATTTTACAAAACTAGTATAAACGTATTTCAGTTATGGAAATCAGCAAAATCAACAAAACAGGAAGATTACAAAAATCAAAATCAAAGACGAACACAAAAAGAACTTAGTGAGGGGGGAACCTTTCTTAGTGCAGTAAATTTGGAACCGAGCGAGCACGAAAGGATGATTCCACCACAACAAAGTAGGATGTCAACTGCCAACGAGTAACTTAGGCGGCAACTCGAACTCGAACCAACTTAGAGGAAAAGGATGAGCAAGCCAGAAGAATAAGATTCTAACCAAACCCACTCTTCACTCCTTTTTTGGATGCATTTTGTATGCTTATGTATATTTTATCTGTAGCTCCCTCTACTATATCTGTGGAAAACAAAGAAAACTTCCCTTCTTCTTGCTCAAAAGTTCGACCAAAAGCTCTTAAAGAAAAAAATTCCATTTTAAAAAAAAAATCCCCTCGAAGAGTTTCTACTCCAAGGGATTATTCATAGCAGAATTTTGGGTTCTGAGATAGGGGGAAGGCGGGGAATTTTCGGAAAAAAAACAAGGGCAAAATTGAGATTCTATGTCCCTTTTTGAAGGGAACAAAACGTATCGCTACGCGCTTCACGCAGGGAAAAGAAAAACTAAAATAAAAGGGCCGGAAATCAAATGTTGGGTTCCTTTGTAAAAAAAGGTGGGTTGGGATGGCCCAAACTTGTTTTTAAGATAGGCTGAGGATAAGCCAACGAATTTTGAACGAGATTGCGTTTAACTAAGCCCAAATCCGTTCCAAAGGTAGCTGAATCAGATTTGATCAACGAAACTCGTCAAGATTGAGACAAAACAAATTAATATGTATCAATCAATGAGCTTCTTAACTTAGACAAAAAGTAAAATAATTAAGTTAAATATAAATGTAAATAATTTGCGATATAAGCTTATACAATTAAAATAATCAAACAAACAAAATATTCTTTTGAGCTGATTTTGGATATTCAATTCGTAATTATGTAAAACATGCATTAGTTAGCAAGTCATGAAAAGCAAAATTTCAATTAATATAACTTGCAGGCTATATTTTGAAATTTACAGAACTAACAATTTTAAAATTGTTTAACTTTGAAGAAACTCGAGGATCTATCTTGACTGGAGGGTCAAAATTGAGTGTCAACAACAATAACAACAACAAGAATAACAATATCAATAACAATAACAATAACAATCACAATAACAATAATAATAACAATAATAATAATAATAATAATAATAATAATAATAAAAATAAAAATAATATAAAAATAATATTGTGCAAATTATTTTAACTAGTTTTATCGTTTTATCTAATTTTTAGGTGAGATAGTTGTTTAACATAAGTGGAAATATGATTATAATATTTTATAAATATCGAAAATCGTGTCGAAAGATTTTAATTTTAATAATTATTTTATTAATTTAGTCCAGTATATTTTTTAAATTATTCAAGTTATTTAGTTTCTATTCGAGCTAATTATTTTATTTCATTAAAATCAAGAAGTTCTTTAGTTGATTATATCCATTCGTCCTATTTAATTGGCCGATTTTAGATTCACTTTGATTAAGTTTTTAACTTGAATTGGCTAAGCTGCAATTGACTTCATCATTTTCCAATTCCTTTCCTAAGCCAACCAGCCCATATACCCAAACTTCCTAAGCCGAATTCCCTCTCCCATCCTAGCAAATCGACCCCATTACCCCAATTCTCAAGCCCATACACTTTTTGACCCGGCCCACGTTTGCTCTCTTCTTCTAAAGAAAAACGGAAACGACTCTAGCAAAGAGCGCCACATTAGTGCACGTAGCCCGCCGCTCCCAACTCCAGCAGACGCATGAAAGAAAAGCAAGGATACATAATGTTCCTCACACTCGACAGATGCAATGCGACAAACTCAAAAGCCAATCTCGTGTTGATTGCGTCTTCTCCAATGTTCCCATGATAGAAGATGTTTCCCCTTCTTCAGGTTCGTACGATAGCATAGGCACGCGAGAATCGTCCTTGAGACGACGAGATTGTTCCACATGCCTTCGAAGGATAGGAGGTTGATCTTGGTGAAATTGTCAAATTTCTAGGAAAAGTGTGTTTTCCCTCTTTGGTGAAAGCTTTTTTTTTTCTTAATTTTGAAGGGAATTCGAAATGGATCTGGGTTTTTAAATTCGATTTTGCCCTACCTTTCAAAAATCGTGACCTAATTTTTCAGCTATGAAACTTCTCTTTCTCCTTTAATAAAGAGAGAAGAGAAATTTTTTTTGGCTTTTTCTTGGGAATTTTCTGTAGAGAACACATATTGAGTGAAAATCTTGGGTAGACTTTCTGTTAGAAAATTCTCAGAGCAAAGGCACTGGTAAAGGTAATAGTTGTAGGCTATATGAAAAAAATAATATAAAATACAGTCAAAGAAATAGGGGAGAGTTTTTTCTCTTCTTCTGCCCTCTTTAGAGATTTTGGGTTTACTGTTTCGTTTCGAATATCTTTACTGCCGCTTGTGTTTATTATTCGATGGCGGGCATTCGTGTTCGGTATTCTTGTGATGAAGCGTCCTTTACTCGTTTCAACCCAGTCTCACTGCACTTAGCAAGGTAAAACCTTTTTTTCTTAGACTACCTATTTAATTAAGGTGTGGATCGTGCATTACTTGAAAGTTGATGAGTTTGTGCTTCTGTCTGTCCATTTCAGTGCCATTTGAGCGTGATTTGAGTTGTGCTGTCTCTTTTCCGGGGTATTGTCTAATGCATATGGGAGTAGTATGTGTTTTTATCTGGTTGTTTTAAGCATAAGTCCATTTTCCCCTTAATTTTATGTTTTCTTAAAGGTTTTTTTCTTTCCAAGATGTCTGCTACTCTTTTTTTAAAATTTTCTCTTTTAATAAACTGTGTTTGGTTCCGAAATTTCAGTATTGAGGTTGTGGTGATGAGTAATGACAGCCACCGTAATTTTCAATTGTCTATGACAGGTACAACAAGTGTTTCTCCCTCTATTTACTTTATCGTTTATCTGCTTCACATTGTTTATTGTTAGTTTTAGGGTTAAAAAAATTCAACCCCCCTACAAAAGCGCAACTTTAGTTTTAACGAATTGATTAAATCAAGTAAATAACTTAAATTAAATTTTACAAATTGAAATTCACTTAAATAGAAAAATTAATACTTCAATTTCAAACGACTCTAAATATTTCATTATTTCAAAATAAGTTAGACCGTTTTAGCCAAATAAGTTAGTTGTCGGATAATCGCAATTTAGCAAATATTTTAGGTGCCGTAAAAAATTAATTTTATTATATCAATCTCTTTTAATATAACAAATATAATATCTGAAATAATAAAGATAATTAAAAATTAATTGTAAATTATTTATTAATTTTATAAAGGGAATAAATAGTTTTGAACATTTTAAAATAGTATAATTAATAATTACATTAATTTATTTTTACATTCAATAAAAGACTATTATTTGACGAAAAAAGTAATATAGAGGGGAAGAAACTTACACGCACTTGTCGTTGCAACCAATCAATTTATGCTCGATAAGGTGTCACCAAACGATGAGTATTGCCTTCTTCAATACACCAATTGTATCTAGTAATGTCACACCAAAAGTCATCCTCCCAAAAATATAAATTCATCATTAATGTTGTACCATCATACTTTTTTTAAAGAAAAACACGTAAAATTTTCACGGATTTGGCAGCAAAATTTATTTTAGTGTTTTCACTTCACTGGTAATTATTTGCCCAATCTCTTTTCAAATGATTTAATATCATCCTACGATTATAATACTACTCTCACATCGGCAAGTGCAATACACACACTCCAAGTCATTGATCCGTCATGGCCACTTAGTACATTATTTAAATTTGAATTTTTAATTTTTTTGTTTCTTTTTATTTATTCACAAATTTAGTAAGAGTTGTTTTAGAAAAAAATCAGCGCTTGTTCCTCAATTGTCACAATCCCCATTGATAAAAACAACAACTCAGTCAAAATTGCAATTGAACAAACTCAGTAACATTAGTCCAAGATCTCAAATGTATTCTCACAATTTTACAAAAACACATTCAATTTTGAAGACATTATCAAAATAATAAATAATGAATGAAAATTTAATTTCAGATGAAGAAATTGTATATTTTTCATTAACAAAAGCTTCATGTTTATCACATTCAAACTCTGTCATAAATAATAATTTAGAAGCAAAAATAAATTATTGACTTTTTTTTAATCTTTTCCGTGTTCATCAAACCCTTTTACTTCTTAAAAGAAAATGAGGGTTGGGATGGGGCTGTTTCAAAGAAAGAGAAAGAAGCTGCAAAGTTCTTCGAAGAAGAAAAGAAAGAGGTGAGGCAAGTGGTGATTGAGGTGGCTAGTCCAAAGAGAAAGAGAAAGGGTTGCGATGGGAGTTCAAAGAGGGGATATAGAGTCGGGATGGGAGTTTAAAAAAAGGAAAAAAAAGGTGTGTGTTGTGTAGAGCCCGGGGGGTGTATCAACAAGAAGAAAGAAGTAGTGCGAATGAGGTTGAGAACTTGGGGGTGGTGGGGTGTAATGAAGATGAACGGGCTGTTGGTACTAAGAACTTGGGGGTAGTTGGGTGTAAAGAAGACGAAGGAAAGAAAGATTATTGGCTAAAAAAAATCGGGCCTAATAAGATTTTTTAACGCATACTGACTTATTTGACTTGGCACAGTAGCTATTCAAGTGTATTTAAATTCACTTGAAAGATGTTAAGAGAGGTATTTAAACACCTATACAGGTAAGTGTTAAAGTAAGATTTGTTATCAAATTTAGGGAGATTTTTATGTATTAGAGAAAATTATAAGGTGGTAAATAAAACACATGCTAAAAAGAAAAGAATTTTAGGTAACTAAAATATTAAGATTTTCCTAAATATTAAATCATGCTTTGTAATTTGCGCCATAATAATAATAATGATAATAATGATAATAATAATAATAATAATAATAATAATAATAATAATAATAGTTCATTAATTGCTAAGATAAAATACTTCATTTGTTTATTTTTATTTGTTACTATTTGATTTGGGACACTTATTAAAAAAATAATTATTGATATAATTATTTTGTTAAAGTATTTTCATTGAAAAATATTTAATTTTATGTCTTGAAAATGATTTAAAAAATAAATATTTAATACTTAAGGTAAAACATAAAAAAAATATCTTTTTATATATCAAAAGTAACAAATAAAAATGAGTGCAAGGAGTAATTTTTCTGCTAAGATAAGATGAAGTAAAAGTATTGTTAAATACCATTAAATATATGTATTGGGATATTAGGAACTTTATTTTTAATCAGAAGCTCGTTTGGGTTTGAATTGTTGAATAGGAAGTCTTTTTTGGTAGGAAGAGTTTTGTAAAATGAATTTATAGGCATAACATATTTAATATGTCATTTAATTTTATAGATGTCAATTGAAACAAATTTAATTTAAAAAACACATGTATGTATTATGTGAAATTTATATTAGTCTAGCCTTAAAATACTAATCAGTTGCCAGATGAGATATAAAAAAATAAAACGTAATAAGTCATTGTTCCAGATGTTTATATAGTATTAGAGCAAAATCCATCTCACACAAAATCCGTTTTGGAGCCTGTTATGATTAGCCACAATCGATTTCGTCGTTTAGCCGTAGTTCATTCCGTTCATAAAGAGCCATAGCTCAATATAGTGATGTTGCATTTTTTGTTCCCTCAAGATTATTATGAATGCTCAAGTTTCATTGAACTGCTAATGGTGCACACATCTCATCTCTTTAATGTAATAGTTTTTTGTAGTCGCTGTTTGAGAAAGAAATAATAATGAAAATCGAGTAAGTGTCTAGTCAGTCAGGGCATTCTTGATTTCTTGAGGTTCTCCTTTGCCTCCTACTAGTATAGTCTCGCTTCGTGATCACCCGTCTAGAATCTGTTTTGATAATTTTGAGATGATCTCAAAAATTCCACAAATGTCATTTGTTACTTGTTGAGGTAAATTGGGACAAAATTTTGAGGAGGGGCCTCAAAATTCCAGAATGAGCAACCTCAAAGTTAACAGAGCAAGTTTATGAGAGTTTTCATATATTGTAGACCGGGACAAATTTTTGAGGAGGGTCCTCAAAAATTCCATCAAATATGTCATATAAAGGACGGGCGAGCGTGTAAGGCAACTGCAGGAAGGAGCATGAAGACAAGACCAACATAGATCAGTCCTTCAAACTAAGAATTTTTCTTTGGATGCAGGAACATTGAAGTCATAAAATGGCTATATAAAGCTGTCATGAATGACAAAGGGCGTCACTTGTACCCATCGTGGACTCATCAGCGAAACCTAGAAATCTTCAATCTCATTTTGTCTCTATTACTTTATATAGCCTCAAGTGATAAACAAGTTTCTTTTTATCTTGCAGGAATATTGAGGCCGAACACTGATAGATTCTTTCAAAGTTGCAAGAAACAAGGTGCAGGAGGATTGCTAGTTATGAGTCATGATCAAAGTCACCGTTGGACTCATCATAGCCTAATCTTGATAAGCCAAACTACTCAATCTAGTTCCTCAACTTTACTTTTATTCTTTACTTCATCATCGATACTAATGTTTGGTGTCGAGCTTTGCAGGTGATAGTATTGACAAAGTCAAAAGGTCGTATATTAAAGCGACATCAAATTTTGAAGATGATCAAAGTGACACTAATTTAGAAGTGTTGCAAGGAAATTTGTCGGGTCCATCACATCAGAAAGATGATGGTGACCACAATATCTCCTTGACAGTCAAAATTATCGAATTGTTACAAGTTTTCGATAAATGATTAAAATGACTGCAACAAACTCAAATTCTGTCGAGTTTGTCAAAGAAGACGAGAGTGTCTTTGTTTTTCATGCGAATGAATCAAGTCATTCACCTCAATATTTCTTTCTTTTAAAGAACAGAATCATAGTCGCGACGTGCATAAACGTCAATTTAGTTTTAGTGTGTTTGTCGCGTAGTAATTTCGGCGTACTTTGTTTCTTGAATATGTCAGAGTCATAATTCTTTTTTGTTGGGTATCCACCCCATAAGTGGATTATGTGTTTTGATTGGCAATCAAAGTCTTTAGCGTATAGTTTGTTGGGAAATCCACCCCATAAGTTGTTCGTATATATGCTTTTCCATTTCAGGTTTCTATTTTAAAATCATATGGAATATTATCGAGCCATCCACCTTGTTACAGTTGGAGCATTATCGACCCATCCACCTCGTTACAGTTGGAATATTATCGAGCCATCCACCTCATTACAGTTGAAATATTATCGAGCCATCCACCTCGTTACAGTTGGAATATTATCGAGTCATCCACCTCGTTACAGTTGGAATATTATCGAGTCATCCACCACGTTACAGTTGGAATATTATCGACCCATCCACCTCGTTATAGTTGGAATATTATCGAGCATCCACCTCGTTACAATTGGAATATTATCGAGCCATCCACCTCGTTACAGTTGGAATATTATCGAGCATCCACCTCGTTACAGTTGGAATTTTATCGAGCCATCTACCTCGTTACAGTTGGATAATTATCGAGCATCCACCTCGTTAGAGTTGGAATATTATCGAGCTATCCACCTCGTTACAGTTGGAATATTATCAAGCCATCCACCTCGTTACAGTTGGAATATTATGGAGCCATCCACCTCGTTACAGTTGGAATATTATCGACCCATCCACCTCGTTATAGTTGGAATGTTATCGAGCCATCCACCTCGTTACAGTTGGAATATTATCGAGCCATCCACCTCATTACAGTTGGAATTTTATCGAGCCATCCACTTCGTTAGAGTTGGACTATTATTGAGTCATCCACCTCGTTACAGTTGGAATATTATCGATCCATCCACCTCGTTACAGTTGGAATATTATCGAGCCATCCACCTCGTTACAGTTGGAATATTATCGAGCCATCCACCTCGTTACAGTTGGAATATTATCGAGCCATCCACCTCGGTACAGTTGGAATATTATCGAGCATCCACCTCGGTACAGTTGGAATATTATCGAGCATCCACCTCATTACAGTTGGAATTTTATCGAGCCATCTACCTCGTTACAGTTGGATAATTATTGAGCTAGCTAGATCGTTACGGAGAGCTCCCCAAGATGAGAAGACTACCTCCAAAACCAGTGATTTTACTGAGAACGCGTGGCTGTTCATCTCGTTTGTGTGTGGATGCTTGGGAATGTGTTTGCTTATTTCAATCCATTCCCAACAATATGAAATTTACAAAAGTGTCCAGCCAGATTCAAAGGTGAATCAAACAGGAATCTCAACGAGGATTTCACGATTTAATAGAGGACGCTATTTGTATTGCGTTATCAAAGCGAGACAATACATTACCTCAAAAGGCATAGTTATGTCATTATTATTTTATCATTATCAATCAAGTCGATATATCATTTGAAGATCGTCTTGCCGTATTATCTGCGGAGGCGATATAAATATTCATGCATCGCGGAACTCATACACTGATATATTCATGTATCGTGAAAGTCATACTGCCAAAATCATGCATTCTGGAAATCATGCATGCGGAAAAATCATGCATTGCGAATCGATAATTATTCACGACAAGAAGATTTTAGGCCTCGTCAAAATTTATACATCGCAAGAAGATTTTATGCCTTGCTGAAATTTAGACATCGCGAGAAGAATTCATACCTCGCCAAGATTTGCATATCGCGAGAAGATTTCATGCTTCACTGAAAGTTATGCATCGCGAGAAGATTCATACCTCGCGGGAATTTACGTATCGCAGGAAGGTATTCATGCCTCGCAAGAGGACATACACGGATAAAGAAAGAGAAATTGTGTATCCCAAGAACAACATTTATCCACCAGCCTCAATTGCATCTTTTATTTTTGATAAAAAATAAACATCAAGAAGAGCATCGAAGATGACGACAAAAGAGACATCAATATCGCATCGGCGTTTATTTATTTATTTCGACATCAAGCATAGAGTACATTGAAGACTATATCACAAAACATAAGGTGTAAGCTTATTTGCTGGACGTCAGACCGATCGAGTCAACGTTGATTTGAGGAGAACAATGAAGTGTCGACATGGTAAAAGACACTGTCTCCCATCCTAATTGCATTTTTTTGCTGACGAGTTTTATCTCAGTCTTTGTCGAGAGCATCCAAAAGGATGAATTCTCCAAAAACCACAGGTGCGGACGACATCAAAAAGGATGCAGCACAACGTGGAACTTTTTCTTAGCAGCAAACTGGGACACAGTCCAAAGAGGAATGTCAAACTCTTAGGACGCAAGCAGAGGAGCGACTTCCACCACAATCGAACCACCCCCTCGAAACATGCGGGTTTTTCTTTAGTTCTGTCAGTTTCAGTCTCGCGTCCAAAGGTTTAGATTTATCGGAAGCAAGTTTCCAATCTGAGTGACAAATGCGCCAAGATCTTTGGAAATTATGTCCGTGTAAGTTCATAATTACGGGTTTGAAGCGCGCCACATTCATGGCTAAAGAGGTTACAAGCCTCCTTTTCATACTCATTAATTTGTCACTTGTCCAGAACCAAAGGTTATCTAGCATAATAGATTTCCTTTTCCACCGATCGAGTCGAACTACACACAGCTTGATTCCGAAGGTCTAAGGGTATGTAGGCGGATTCAATGTCGAAAACTCGACTGTATTTCAACGTTCGCTCTCGAATCCTATTCTCGAGTATTTCGATACCTTCATAATTTTGTATCGAGGTGGCTTTTAATTTTTTCAAAATCGTGCAGTAAATCAAGCTTATCGAACTACAAGTGGCCTGAATTCTCATATAGCCTGAGATATGTAGGAGACTTGTTTCAAAGGTTCGGCCATAATTCCTAAACCCTTTGTCGATTCCTTCCTTCCTTCAAAATAAAAATAAAAATGGAGTTGGTCAAATTGGTTCGGTCAATTTCATTTTCCACGAGTTGCTTGTTTCAACCCAAGTAAAATGAGGGACAGTTGTTGACACCCAATTTTTGACCCACATCGGTATAAATTAATTATCAAGCTTCGTGAGTTTTCCAAATTATTTAAGTTAATTAGTTTTATAAATCTTGCGAAAAAAAATAAAAAATAAAAAAATAAAATAATATATATATATATATGTATGTATATAATACGTGGATTTTATGCTACTTATCATAACATTAGATAATATATTTCTTACATAATTATGTATATAGGTAGTATATCTGATGATTATTTAAAAAACTCATCAAAATATACACCTAAGTATTTTTATTAAACTAGTTCAATCTAAAATTATACTTTAATCACTTTTTACGATTTTAATGATTTTTTTTACTAAATAAATAAGCTCGTTAATGAATTTACACCAATTTCATTTTGTTTTAAATCAGGTTGCTATTATTTAAATTGAACTCTTTTTCCATTTTTAATTTGGAAGAGCCAAATTTGGGCCCCTCCCTTTTTGTTCTTTCAACCCATCCCAATTGCTCCCCAGGCCCAATTCCCTTCCCTCAAATCATTTCCCACACCTCAACTTAAACCCTTTCCAACCATGTGGCCCCCAACACCAGGCCCAAAATCGCAAGTCCAAATCCAATGCCCCTTCTTCCATCCCCTTTTCCCCTCAATTCCCAGCAGCCCAACATCCCCTTTTATATTTTAAACCCAACCCAATTCCTCAACGGCCCAAAACATTAAAATACACAACCCATTTAACCCGCCCAACCCCCTTTTGACCCAACCCGGCCGCTCCGACCCGTCTCCCCTTCCCTTCTTCTCCCCTCACCCCACGTGAACCTAGAAGAAACAGAACACCCCAAAAACACTCAGACGCGCAGAAAATTGAGCTCCCTCGCGCGTTCTCGTCTCCCTGCCTCCGTCTCTCTCATGCGATTCCCAGCAGTCCACGCTCTCTCCTCTCCCCCACGATCCCCCGCGTCTCCCCATGCTCTCTCCTCCTCTCATTCCTCCTCTCTCTCTAGCGCGTGTAAGAACGAGGTCACCTACGGAAACCTGCAGTCTGCTCCTTCGTACGCAACCTGCAGTGAGCACGCGACAGGCTCTCGTCCTTACCATGCCGAGATCACGCCACGTAGCTCGCAAGGACGGTCGTTACATCTCGACCCTTCACTTCCCCTTCTCTGCGATTCTTCAGCTTTTGAAGAAAGATTTCAAATTTTCAAAATTCGAAATGGGCCTGAAACCCCGCCCTCGAAAAAACCCTAAATTCTCTTTCTATTTAAACCCCCTTCCCGCTTCGAATTTTGGGTTAGAAATTTGGGGGTTGGGAAATTTTCTTGGCTGCTTTTGTTTGTTTTCCGAGAACACTAAACAAGGTTTTGCTTTAGGTTAGAAATTGGGGGTTGGGAAATTTTCTTGACTGCTTTTGTTTGTTTTCCGAGAACACTAAAGAAGGTTTTGCTTTAGGTTAGAGTTTTGGGGGTTGCAAATTTTTTTTTGAGAGTTGAGAATCGAGAGTTGGAAGCTTTGGTTTTGATATTCTTTTGCCCCCTTCTGTTTGCTCCAGAAGAACTCAAAGGAAAATCGGGGTTGGAAAATTTTTCAAAAAAAGTTTGCTTCCTTTTCTGTCTGTTGGTGGGGAATTGTTTTTTGAATTCTGGAGGTTTCTATAACGAAGACTTGATACGAATTTTGAGAGATTGTTCGGGTTGCTGTGAGCTGCTTCTCGAATCCAACTTTGGAGTGACATTCGGCCTGAGGTCGAGCTCTGTTCGTGTTCGAGTGGTGTGCGAAGTCTTCGCCTCCCTCCCTTGCTCACATTGTCCCAGTTGCTTCTTTCAAAGAAGGTAAACTCCCCCTGGTCCTTACTGTTTCTGCATTTTTTTTCCTGTAGTTTCGAAACTGGTTTGTCGTTGTTTTGGTGTTCGGGGTTGGCTGTCGAGTTATTTGAATGTCTCTCGTTTGTTTTGGATTAAACGAGTCAAATATTTGAATGTTGAGTATAGGGTCTGTGCTGCTCATTGTTGTTACGAGTTCACCATGGTGTCGATCTTATCGCATTAGTCCTAGTTTATTCTGTTTCTGAGGATCCGTGGCTCGATAATGTAGTGTTATTCATCACCTCGTTGTTCCTTTTGTTTAGTTTTTTTTTTGGGGCCAAGCTATGTTAAGTTGTTCAGATGCAAGTATACATGGCCAGCTTTGCATGTTTTAGCAATTATCCATAGCTTCTCATTGGTCAGGTGAGGTCGTGTAGGTTCATGTCCTTCGAACATTGTGATTATGTGCTATTATATATGCTGGTCTTGTGTTGCGTCCTGTTTTGGAGCCTGTTATGATTAGCTACAATCGATTTCGTTGTTTAGCCGTAGTTCATTCCGTTCATAAAGAGCCATAGCTCAATATAGTGATGTTGCATTTTTTGTTCCCTCAAGATTATTATGAATGCTCAAGTTTCATTGAACTGCTAATGGTGCACACATCTCATCTCTTTAATGTAATAGTTTTTTGTAGTCGCTGTTTGAGAAAGAAATAATAATGAAAATCGAGTAAGTGTCTAGTCAGTCAGGGCGTTCTTGATTTCTTGAGGTTCTCCTTTGCCTCCTACTAGTATAGTCTCTCTTCGTGATCACCCGTCTAGAATCTGTTTTGATAATTGTTGGTACAACTTATTATGGGTCTTCATTTAAAGGAAGTTCTAGTTTCTAGTTGATTAGTCTAAGTCTTTGCATTGCATAAGGTGGTTGTCTATTAGTGTTTATTTAGCATTGTTTAGGTAGTGAAAATATACATACGATACTAAAAGATGTTTTCATGATCATGCCTATTGTCGTTCGAAATTTGCGTATCCTTGATTATTGTTTGTTGATAAATGATTTGTAAAGATGTTTTAGTTCATAACTCGTTCCGCTGCTATGTTGTCCCATACACTAACTCATATCGTTTGATTGTATGTGGATTTCCTTCGAGTCTATTTTTGACTCCGCTTTCCTCTATGCATTCGGGGGAGCCATAAAGGCTCAAGACATCTCTCCATCGCATCAAGGCAAACATGCGAGGGTCAAATGCCATGAAGATTGAAGAAATCAAAGAAAACGGATTAGAAGACTTCACTTTATTTTCATTCTGTATTTTATTTTTGTAATGGGCATAAGCCTTCCTTGTTTTGTTTTTTTGGTATTTTATTGTGTATGTTTAGATAGGACAGGTAAAAATGGGCTAAAAGACCCAACGGCAGGTGGGTCCAAAATTCGGTCAAGGCGAACAGAACTCAAATTTGGACCCAATTCTCTCTCTCTCTCTCCCCTCCCCGTTACTTGTTTGACATGTTTGCGTGGACTATCATTAGTCTAGGGTTTGAAACTCCAAACCCCCATCGACGCCTTTTATTTTATCAAATTAAAAAATTAAAATGAATCTTAAAACAACAAAGTTTAAAACTCACGAGTTGCTTTGAATTAAAAAAATTAAAAAGTTAACTTTAAATGGAATTTTAAAGCAATAATGTCTTATTAAGTTCGTTTAAGATTTGAGAAATCTAACTTTAAAGATTCGCAAATGTTAAGATAAAATAGTCAAATAGTTAATCGCCGGAAAACCGTAGTTACCGGAGCGTCTTAGGTGCTTTTTTCGAAACCTTCCTAAGACGCTAATAGGAATTCCGAACCCTTAAAAGTTTTCAAACAATTTTCTGTTTAATTATTTGAAAACAAGTTTTCTTAATTTTCTCAAAATTAAGTGGCGACTCCTAAAAGTCGAAAATATCTAAAAAAAAATAAAACAAACTCTTTTCAAAAATATATTTTTTTGATGAAACAATATTTTTAGTCAAATGTTTTTAAGAATTTCTGCAAATAACTCATTACAATATTGTAGGAATTTAATTTTTAAAAACAAAACTTAAAGACCAACTTATTTTTGCAAATAACACATTACAATATTTCATGAATTCAATTTTTAAGAACAAAACTTAAAGACCAACTTATTTAAAGGGAAAAATTAAAGACCCATATATTTGATGAAAAATTACGCAATTACATGGTCAATTTTATGTATTAATATTGATAATATAAGTATTAATGAGATGAAGTAATATAATGCATAATAATATACTATTAATAAGTGAGGAAAGCAATTTCTCCTCTTATTATAAGAAAATATATTCCTTGAAAAAAGTTTCTTCAATAACCAAAACCAAACTCCACAATCAATTTTTTTAAAAAAATATTGTCTTCGTACCAAACAATACATATTTAGTATAAATTATTATCTTGTGTTATTTTAAAAGTTGCCAACAATATTGCATTTAATTTTTTGAATGATTTATATGTGTAAATGCAGGTACATTGAGCCCACAGTATTACTGGATCCTCCCGTGCAATCTACAATCATGACTGATGAAATTTTTGGCACATTGCGCCCTATCATAACAGTAAGATATACAGTATAATATTATTTTTCGAACGCATTAAAAGTATCAGAATTCAAGATTCAAAATACTAAACGAAAAAATTGAAGAATATATTTCATTTCGTTTATAAATTTTCACAAATAATTCCTTTTCTAACTAAAATCATGAATTGTAAAATCGTATTTTCTTTTTGTCTTTCCCTTGCCCATCACTTCGTTTACTCTTTTTTCTAACAACTTAAACTTCTTTGTCATTTTGATTATCTTTATAATATAATTTGATTTACGCCTTATAGTAACCTTCAATATATTGCACCTCTATTACAAGTCCAATATATATTTTTAGAAGTTTATTTTGATTTGTCATAAATTATATTGACCTTGAATTATAATATATAATGATTTTATATCGACTTATTTTATAACATAAACTTATTAGTTGAACGATATTTTATTTGTGTGTGTATATATATATATATTAAAATGTAGAGGATTATGTATTGGTCATAAAAAAATTTAATAAGTAAAATGTACACTACATTTTATTTGTGACAAAAAGGGCAATACTTGTTCCAATTAAGGTTAATTTTGTTTGTTTTTTTGTCATTAGTTCGATAAAATTGAGAACAGTATTGAATTTATCAACGGAAGGCCTAAGCCACTTACTATATATGCCATTACCAAAAATGAAGAGTTCAAAAGAAAGATTACAAAAGGAACCTCTTCAGGAAGTTTGGTAAGTTTTTTTCCCCTTTAATTCACTTTTATTTTTTCACATTTATGAAGTAATGTGAGTTTGCTACATAGAGAGACTTAAGGTTAGTTAATGTATTGGTTTATGTACTATTTAAGTATTTATTTAGGATCTTGAACAATTTTTACCATGACTTTGTTCTTAACTATCAAACACCTTGACTAACCATATTTTGTTGTCACAATCTCTATCACCATTGTCAATAATCACCACCATCGTCTTTACCCATCACCACCAACCATTTTGCCATTGCAATTAGTCAATCACCATAACTGTCAATCACTACTATTAGTCGCTATTATATTTACCACCTTTATTATTATAGTAATATTTACTGTCATTACCACTCTCACCATCAACCACTTCTATGACTATGGTCATTTCCAATTTGTTAGGTTATTAGCATTTTAATATTAATATTTAACATATTAAATTGCTTTATTTTGGAGTTATAAGAATGTACATTGGAATGGATGACTTCTACATCATCCATTAGCATTGGTTATCCATCAATGTATTTCATTCTTAATTCCTCCATTACTCTTTGTAACTTATATAACCTATGTAACTCTCATTGTAACTTATGTAACCTATGTAACTCCCATTGTAACTTATGTAACCTATGTAACTCCTATTGTAACCTATGAAACTCCTAAGGCCATTATCTTCACTATTTACTACCTCCATTATCTTCCTATTCATTGCTAGGAAGACTTCTTGTAGTATAAATAGTGGTAGTCTTCATTTGGTTTTAGAGACACACACAAAACACAAGAGAAAACATAGAGTGAAAGAGTTAGTCTAAAAGGGAGTTCTTATTAGTTGAAGGGATGTGTTCTTTTTTTGTGGAGCTTTGGACTCAACTCTTGTCCAGAGTTGTTGAGTTATACTTTGTGAAGGCTGTTGTATCCTGGAGGGGACAAGTCAAAGAGGACTACTGCTGGACCGGTGAAAACATTTGTTGCAGTGGGCTTGAATCTCCTTAAAGAGAGCGAGATATCCACGCCTCAGCCTGAAGAGATTAATTTCTTCATTTTATTTTCAATTGTAATCTTGAAATTTTATTATCTTGTAAGTTTTTCACTAACAATTTTAAGGAGAATCAAAGATGACTACAATTGGAAAAACCGCAGATGTCAAGATGGGAGATCTTAACAAGCCATTTCGGTTCCATGGTAACCATTTCAAAAGATGAAAGGGTAAAGTACTTTTCTACTTATGTCTTCTTAATTTTTCTTACGTTTTAACCGAGAAGAATCCGAATAAAGAAGACATCACCACTATGAATGATGATGAAACTATTTCTCGTCTAGAGAAAGTGGAAAAGTACGATTGTGATTCCTATAAGTGTCGGTATTATCTTCTTAATTGTCTATCTGATAATTTTTATGATTATTATGATAGAACTTACTCTAGTGCAAATAAAATTTGGAAGGCATTGCAGAGTAAGTATGATACCGAAGAGGCTGGAGCGAAAAAATATGCAGCTAGTAGATTTTTTCGTTTCCAAATGGTGGACAACAAATCAGTGGTAAATAAAGCTCAAGACTTCATCATGATTGTTGGAGAGCTTAGGTCCGAAGAGGTTAAAATTGGAGATAACCTTATTGTTTGTGGCATAGTGGATAAACTTCCACCTTCTTGGAAGGAATTTTAAAAAACTATGCGCCACAAACAAAAGGAAACCTCTCTTGAAACCTTGATAATGAAAATCCGCATGGAAGAAGAAGCAAGAGGTCAAGATACACTTTTACAAACAGAAGAGAACAACATCACATCGAAGGTAAATTTAATTACTTCGAATAATGCTATTCCTGAAACTCACAAAAATACTTCTTTAAAGCCTAAGAAGAAAAAAATTCAAGAAAAATAATGGTAGACCTCCCAAGAAAAATAATGGTGAAAATCACCAAGCACAACATCAACAAGTTCAAGAAAAGGGACCATGCTTTGTTTGTGGCAAGAGTGGGCATATTGCTCGATTTTGTAAATTTCGGAAACGTGGTCCTAACCCTCAGCCAAACATTATCGAAGAACCTTTTGTGGTGGTGATTACCTACATAAACATGGTTGAGAATGTTGATGGATGGTGGGCTGATTCTGGTGCAAACCGTCATGTTTGTTATGACAAAGACTAGTTTAAAAAATATACTCATTTTGAGGAGGCCAAAACCATCATGCTTAGTGATGCTCACGCTACTCAAGAGCTTGAAAGGGATTTTTTGAATTGTGTTTTACTTCTGAAAGGATATTAACATTGAAAGATGTACTTAATGAGAAAAAAATTTGATGTCTAGTTTTCTTCTTAATAAAGCAGGCTTTAAACAGATTATTGAATCTGATCAATATTTAATAGTGAAGAAAGATATTTTTGTGGGGAATGGGTATGCATGTGATGGGATGTTTAAGTTGAATGTTGAAATAAATAAAACTTCTACTTGTGTTTATATGCTTTCTTCTACTAATTTTTGGCATGCTCGTTTGTGTCATATTAATGATCGTTATGTTGGAATCATGAGTAGTTTAGGATTAATCCCAATGGTTAAAAAGAATTTTGAAAAGTGTGAGGCTTGTAGTAAAGCCAGGATCACTAAAAGGCCTCATTTTCAAGTTGAAAGAAAAACTGATTTGTTAGAAGTAGTTCATACTGATATTTGTGAACTTGGTGGAATTATAACTCGTGGAGGTAATAGATATTTATCACTTTCATTGATGATTTTTCTAATTTTACATATGTTTACTTGATAAAAAATAAAAGTGATGCTTTTGAAAATTTCAAAACTTATCTTAATGAGGTTGAAAATCAGTTTGGAAGAAAAATAAAAAGAATTAGAAGTGATAGAGGCCGTGAATACGAATCAAATGAGTTAAATTCTTTTGTTAGATCATTGGGAATAATTCATAAAACTCCTCCTCCTTACTCTCCTTTGTCTAATGGAGTAGCAGAAAGGAAAAATAGAACTTTGGTTGAATTGACTAATGCCATGCTTATTGAGTCACATGCACCTTTAAATTTTTGAGGTGAAGCTATCTTAACTGCTTGTTATGTGTTGAATCGTGTGCCTCATAAAAATTCTAAATTGACACCTTTTGAATTGTGGAAAGGTTACAAGCCAAGTTTGGGATATCTAAGAGTTTGGGGTTGTCTAGCCTTTGTGAGGCTAATGGATCCCAAGTTTACAAAGTTGGGTAAGAAAGTTACTACTTGTGCTTTTCTTGGTTATGCTTCAAATAGTACAGCCTATAGATTTTTTAATCTTGAAGATAATATTGTAATAGAATCTGGTGATGCTATTTTTCATGAAAATAAATTTCCTTTTGATACTAAAAATAGTGGGGGTCAAAGGATTGAACAAAATATTTTGTCACTACCTAGTTCTTCTACTTCAACTTTGAAAAATAAAGAAGTTGTTGATTTTGAGTTAAGAAGAAGTAAAAGAGCTAGAGTAGAAAAAGATTTTGGTCCTGATTTTTATGTGTTTAATGTTGAAAATGACCCTCTAACTTTGAAAGAAGCATTATCTTCACATGATTCTATTTTTCGGAAAGAGGCTGTAAATGATGAAATGCAATCTCTAATTTCTAAGAAAACTTGGAAGTTAGTTGATTTACCACCGGATTGTAAAACAATTGATTGTAAATGGGTCTTACAGAAAAAGTTGAAACCGGATGGATCTATTGATAAATACAAAGCTAGGGTAGTTGCAAAAGGTTTTAAACAACTAGAAGGCCTAGCATTTTTTGATACTTTTTCTCCGGTAACATGAATTACATCCATTAGACTTTTAGTTGCTATGACTGCCATTTTTGATTTGCAAATTCATCAAATGGATGTAAAAACTGCTTTTCAAAATGGAGACCTAAATGAAGAAATATATATGGACCAACCCGAGTGTTTTGTTGAGGCAGGCCAAGAAAGCAAAGTATGTAAACTTACTAAATCCCTATATGGCTTGAAATAGGCACCAAAGCAATGGCATGAAAAGTTTGATTCCTGCATGATTGAAAATGGTTTTAAAACAAATGAGTGTGATAAGTGAATATATCATAAGTCTTGGAATAATTCTCATGTGATTATTTGCCTATATGTTGATGATTTGTTGTTCTTTGGCTCTAGCATGAATGTTATTGATGAAGCTAAAAATGTTTTTAGAAGCCATTTTGATATGAAAGATCTTGGTGAGGCAAATTTTACTCTTGGAATAAAAATAACAAGAACATGTGAGGGGATTTTCCTTGACCAGTAACATTATGTTGAGAAAATTTTGAAAAAAAATATAACTTTCATGATTGCAAGCATGTTGCTACTCCGTTTGATTCAAGTGTCGACTTATTTCCTGTTGAAAGTGAAAATGATGTAATAAATTAAAAGGAATATGCTAGTATAATCGGAAGTTTGAGATAAGTGACCGATTGCACTAGGCCTGATATTGCATATGCAGTAGGAGTACTTGGCAGGTTTACAAGCAAGCCAGGTAATGAATATTGGCATGCTATAACAAGAGTTATGAGATATTTAATTGGAACGAAAAATAGTGGTTTGTTCTATAAAAAATATCCTGCTGTACTCGAAGGCTTTTGTGATGCGGATTGGAACACTTTGTCAGGTGATTCCTGTTCTACCACTGGTTATGTCTTTACTTTAGGTGGTGGTGCTGTTTGTTGGAGATTAAAAAAAGCAAACTATAATTGCTAACTCTACCATGGAGGCTGAACTAATTGCTTTAGCTTCAGCTAGTGAGGAAGCGAATTGGTTAAGAGATTTATTGTTTCAAATTCCTTATTTTGAAAAACCAATTCCTCCTATTTTAATTATTTTGATCGCACCGCTAGAATTGGTAGAGTTCAAAACAATTATTACAACGGTAAATCCAGACCTATAAGGAGGAAACACAGTAATGTAAGATCGTATTTGACAAATGGTACCATAAATGTTGATTATGTCAAATCTTGTGATAATCTTGTAGATCCTCTTACGAAGGCCTTAACAAGAGAAAAGGTCTGGAGCATATCGAGGGGGATGGGATTGAAGCCTACAAATCCTTGAGTCATATATAAGAAAACCCAACCTGGGGACTAGAGATCCTATAACCAGGTTCAAAGGGAAAAACTAATCATATGTCGACTTGTTGTGAAAAATGCACTAATTTTTCCCTCCTTATGTTGTGAGTGCATTGTTTCTTGTAGTTTGTGAAGGTTGAGTTGATAAAACTCTTAATGAATATCTGTAGCCCGTATGGGTGGAGTGTTAATCTTACAGGTTCACTCTCGACAGATTTCACCTATGTTATGTGTGGAAGTAGGTCGCTTCCTATGAGAATGAGGCTTATTCTCAAAAGCACTCATGAAACTGGGATAGCACATGGCCATAACGTGCTGGCTGTTAAATTTCATGTCAACACCTTGATTATTATGTGTGAGAAGTGATATTTTATTTCCCTTAAGCAGTCATAGTTCAAGTCTGAGACCACTACGACTCTGGAGTAAAAGTTATTGTTTCACTAAGTGGAGGTTCAATGCAGAGCACACCTTCATTATGCATAGTAGTCTTCCTTCAGCTGATATACTCACTTATCTAAATATTAAAATGAGTGGGGCATTGTTAGGTTATTAGCATTTTAAGACTAATATTTAACATATTAAATTGCTTTATTTTGGAGTTATAAGAATGAACATTGGAATGGATGACTTCTACATCATCCATTAGCATTGGTTATCCATCAATGTATTTCATTCTTAATTCCTCCATTACTCTTTGTAACCTATGTAACTGATGTAACTCCCATTGTAACTTATGTAACCTATGTAACTCCCATTGTAGCCTATGTAACTCCCATTGTAACCTATGAAACTTCTAAGGCCATTATCTTCACTATTTACTACCTCCATTATCTTCCTATTCATTGCTAGGAAGACTTATTGTAGTATAAATAGTTGTATTCTTCATTTGTTTTAGGGACACACACAAAACACAAGAGAAAACAAAGAGTTAAGAGTTAGTCTAAAAGAGAGTTCTTATTAGTTGAAGGGAGGTGTTCTTTTTTGTAGAGCTTTGGACTCACTCTTGTCCAGAGTTGTTGAGTTATACTTTGTGAAGGCTGTTGTATCCTGGAGGGGACAAGTCAAAGAGGACTACTGCTGGACCGGTGAAAACATTTGCTGCAGTGGGCTTGAATCTCCTTAAAGTGAGCGAGATATCCGCGCCTCAGCCTGAAGAGATTAATTTTTTCATTTTATTTTCAATTGTAATCTTGAAATTTTATTATCTTCTAAGTTTTTCACTAACACAATTACTAACCACTTTTGCCTTTATAATTAGCACTATCAATTATCATCAATGTCCTTGTCAATCACCACACATTCTTCAATCAAAGCCAATACTACTACCAATATCATCATCAATCACCACACATTCTTCAGCCACTGCAACTACTAAAATTGATCAACTTCACCATCATTGTCACCGTCACAACCAACTACCTATATCGCGACGTCACTACAACCAAACACCTCCACCATCACAACTATAATCACCATAATTGTTACCTGCCACTAGCACCAACCATCACCACAACAAATCAGCTCTATCATTGCTGACAAACACAAATAGTTTTTATAATTAAATAATAATTTTGTATATTAATTTTATATTTTTTTGTAAGATTCAACTTCAATAATATATTTATCATATGTAAAAGTAAATAAACTATGCATATTTTGCTGTTGAAAAACAATATTGATCATGCAATATTAAAATCTAAAGACAACACTTTAAAGATTCAAATATGTATTCAGAGTCAAATATTAGTTTTTTATTTTTTTTTTATGACATAAAAGTCGTCCAACTTTGAAGTCTATTACACAAAAGTCATCTTTCCATTTTTGTCACATATATAAAAGGTCATCCAACTTTAACCAAATTAGCTAAAAAGTAAATTACTTCAATTTTATAATTTGAATCAAATATATAACATGACACTCCAAAATAAGTAAATAACATTTAGAATATGTGATTCTAGAACCCCCTCTCAATAATATTGCTCTTTATAACACCAATTTTCATTATGATTTAATGATCAAACTAATCATCAAAATGACTTGCTATACATACAAATGCAGTATGCAGCTGATACCCTTCCATTTGGAGGAGTAGGACAAAGTGGCTTCGGAAGATACCATGGAAAATTTTCATTTGATACATTTAGCCATGAAAAAGCAATAGCAAGAAGGAGCTTTCTTACAGACATTTGGTTTAGATATCCTCCTTGGAGTGATCATACACTACAACTCTTTAGATTTGCTTTTATATATGATTATCTTAGTGTAGATCTTATTACACTAGGACTAAAAAGGGCTTGATGTTTACAAATTATACTTGCAATTATTTGTATTTGTAATTTAATTATTTGTTTGGTATGTAATTTACAATTGAAGTGTGGATGTTCATTTCCATTCAAAACATATTGAGGAATAAATGTTTTTATTGTGATTTTCCATTACTCTTACAACTCTTCTTTGTCATAATCCCTATATAGTTAATGGTTATGTTCATGATATATTTTAATATTTACTAACGTAATATTAGTATTTAAAATTTTGTAATGTAGTCTAATATATATATATATATATATAAAGCAGAATCCAAATCCACTGATGTGACACCCTCCAATGGCAAGCATTTACAATTATCTATTTTTACCTATTTATTTTTACCTCTTTTTTTGTTACTTCTTTAAAATTATATTTTCTACTTTAAATTTATACCTTAAAAAACTGAAAATGTTTAAAAGAATTACATAATTACTAATATTTAAGTGAATGGCAGATGAAAAGATAAAAAACTTTTCATTTTTCACAACAGTTTATATTTAATCAATAAAATAGAAATATTTGATCATTCATAAGCAACAAGAATAGACTCCCTTTCTTCTTGTTCTTCACATCAATCAATTTTTAAATATCATGTTTTTATAAAAGAAAGGCCATGCAACAAGTGTACCTATTCAAAATAAAAGACTTTTTGAAAGGATGTTGAAAGTATAATTTTTCCTACAAAAAGAAATTGATTAAAAAAAATATTTATTTGGTTGAGAATTCAAGCGTACCTCTTCAAAATACAAGACTTTTTAGGAAAGAATTCAAGCGTACCTTTTCAAAAGACAAGACTTTTTAAAAGAATGTTTCACTATAATTTTTCCTACAAAGAGATATTCGTTATAAAAAAATTCATGTGTTTGAGAATTTTTTATGATCGAGAGAGTTCAAAGAGCAAGAAAAATATTTAGAAAAGGAATCTATTTATTTATGGAATTCATATCAAATTATGAGAAAATTAGAAGGAGGACAAGGAAAAATGTTTCTCATTTGGAAAGAGCCAAAATTTATGTTGACATTATTTTTTTCACCTTCTTTGTTCTACTAATTTCTTTTTTTTTTCTTTACTAAAAGTATTTTCTATTTTGTTTTTTTTATTATGCATCTTTAGTTAAAAATTGATATAAGTAAACGAAATTTTATATGTATGTTTTTTTTTTCTTATAGGTTATATTATTTATTAAGATGTTGTATAAATGCATTAGGGACAAGATATCATGCAAATATTAGTTATAAGAAAGAAATTTAATGTTTATATTATATAATGCCATGAAGAATGAACATATGTGCACATATATATATTTTGAGATCATTTTATCATACATGGCTATTAAAATAAAAAAACGTTAAATTACTTAAATAAGTAACAAATAAAGATAGAATTTAATATATAAAACATTTTCAAAAGCAAATTCCAAATTCAAATGTTAGAATTACATTTCATTTTTGTATTTATTTATTAATTGATTGGATTTCACCTTAAAGGAAAATGTTCTTTTTGTGTGTATTAGATATGACGAGTAATTTCATTATTAATGAATTTATCAATGTTTAAATTATTCATATAATTTTTTTTAAAAAAATACAAAAAGCTACCGACGATATTTTTAATTAGCTATTAAAAAAAATATAGATACTATAATTAGTGGTGCAATATTTTAAATTATAAAAAAAAAGATTTAGTAATAATTTTATTTTTACCTCTATCTTAATTTTAAAAATTGAAAATTTTACCTTACGGTTTTATATATAAGGTAGTCATATTTTAATTTCTTTCATCATCAATACTATAAAATCTCTTTTCTTTTCTCAATCTCATTATAAATACTTAAATCGCTCTTTTTTTTTTTTTTTTGTGTTTTCTGTTTAAAAAGAATTTATTCAACTTAAGGAATTAGGTATTATAACTTTATATGCATTGCATTTCACTTTTTCTAAAGAGAATTTAATCTATCATTTTAATTTTATTTTAGATTTTTTTTTCCTAAAAATTTATATCTATATATGTATTTATTAAAGTTAAATGATGAAAGAAAAGGTGTCATGTCTCACGGGACAATATTTATATTTTTTTCTTAGAGTTTTGAACTTTTTTTTATTTATTTTTTGATTACGAAGCACTTGCAATTTTTTTTTATTTCTTTCCTCACTAATTATTAACAATTATTACATTTCTTCAAATCTATCCTTCTTCTTCTCTTTCTTTAATCTTCCTTAAACAAAAGACTAATATAATTTCCTTATTATTTTCATTTATTTTGATTCCTCAAAATGCCTCTGTCTCTCTCTTTCTTCCATCTTCCTTTAAATAAAAAATGTAAGTATCTTTCTGTTATTTCATTTTCTTAAATACCTTCTTTAAATTTATCACTATTATTTTCTCCTATTTTTTTTGTTCTAAATAAATTTGTCTAACATATTCGACTATCAATTTTTTTTTTATATAATTATGAGTCTTAAATAGGGGAGAAATCACGTAAAATATTTTCATATTTTTGTTTAGAAATCAAATAAAATCTCTTCACTTCTTTTTCAACAATTAAAAGTTAATATATACAATTATGATTGTTTTATATATATATATATATATATATATGTTATGACTGTTAAGTGCATTCAAATTATTATTTTATATTTTACCCTTTCAAATTCATTTTCCGATGATCAATTTATAATTATATATACATTATTTATATTTTATCTTTGTCAATAAATTTAAAAAATATGATACGATAAATTTGTAGAACAACTAAAACAAACATATATTTAACTAACAATATAATATAACAGATAATACTCATCCAAATAAGGTGCACTATTTAAAAAAATACAACAAACCAACCTATACGTTCCAACAAATAATACCAAAAACAGACTTTAGAGAAGAAAAAAAGTGAGTTACATCTCATATCTTTCAATTACATATATATTTTACTACTTATTTATTTATGTTATTTCTATAATCCAAAGTAAAATTGATTGTTTTTATTAACATGGAATATTTTTTTCATATTCATTCTTTTAAAAAATAGGATGTTCAAAGAACTACACAAAATTGATTTGTTTTGTTGAGATGCTTTATTTTCTAAAATATTGGTATGATATTAATTATCAATCTTATATTATCTTTTTCCTTTTCTTTTTTATTTTATTTTTTCTTCATTTTTTTGAATTTTTTATTGTAATTAAAAAGGTATAAAGAAAAATGAAGTTTTATACTTGTTTAATTTGTTAATTAGTAGTCACAACTCACTATATGAAAGACTTCACTTTACCTTTTCTATAATTATAATAATTCTCAATTTTTAGAAATGATACTTATTTGATATTAATTCTAATCTAATATATTAGCCTAATATGTAGTTACGAGTTTGTCAATATATGGCTAACCTTTTCAGATTACACATTAAAGAATTAACACATCCTTTCATATTCCATTTTAATGGAGAATAACAGAATTCTTACCTGCTCTATTGTATTAATTATTTTCTTTTATTCAAATATTAAAATATAATGAATTTGCATTATGTTCGTGCATTACTACCCCTTACAAGATAAACTTATATGAGTTGGACATGAATTTAATTTATTTGAGTTAAGATAGTTAGATTCAGACAAGAGTTAAATTGGATGATGTATTATTTTTTTTAAAAAAATGGGTAATTTCATTTGATTTAAATTTTCTATCCAATTGAAGAATACAGATCCAAAGTTTGTAGATGATATGTAAGAATGACCAGATCGTATAGCTGAGGATCAAACAATATACTATAGTGAACAAATTAATCGGAAAAAAATAATTCAAATAAATATATTTTAACACTTGTGTGAAGCGTGGCTAAGTTCCCTTAGTGTTCTTATAAATAAGGATTTTGTAAGTCTTTGTTAGATACATACTTGGATGAAAAATAATAATACTATCCTTTCTACTTGTTTTATCTACTTTTTTTTTGTTTTTTATTACTTTTTCTTTTCATTTTATAATAATATGTTATTAGCACAATCTTTAACTTATTTTTCTTTATAAATTTTGGATTGTAACTTCATAAATTGTTATAAATTCTTAAATGTTTTAATAAAAGTTTGGGAGTGATAGGTCCTCCCGCATTTACTATTGTTTAAAACACGACGAGAGTTCAGATAGCTACTCATTTGAAGTACTATGATTTTCATATCCTCAAATTACTTTTCAAATTCATAAGTTTTTACTATTAAAAAAACAATAGAAGTTTATGTAATATTAGAATTTAGAATTAATTTACTTAAAACTTATTATATATCAATTAAAATTTTGAGAATAAAAATCAAGATATTGTATTATAACAAATGGAGCATTTTATTAACTTAAAAGAACATTTATGTTGAAGGATAACAAGGGCAGAAGAGTAGTTCGCATTGTTTGTGAGGAAATTAGTTAGTTATAACTAACAGATTAAAAGTTGGTTAAATTTAGTTAGTCATTTTCTAATTCTTTAATCAAGCTCATTATGGACACCTGAATGTATAACGTATACAGTAAAAAAATTGATACAATGCTACTATTGTCCAAGAAAATAAGCATATTCATTCAAGTGTTTAGAAATTTAAAAATACAAATCAATTCGAAGATGCTCAAAATACTCAAGTATATAGTCAAAAATTGGGATACAAGATAATGTCCAAGTTTCTCAGGAGAATCTTGGATCATACATGTTGACACCCAATTTTGGACCTCCACCATATAAATTAATATCCAATTTCAAACCTCCACCATATAAATTAATCATTTCGAGCTTTTTCAATTTCAAATGATTTAAAATAATTAATTTTAAAGACATTCAAAAAAATAAAAGTAAATATAGCTTGCAAATTATATATATATATATATATATATATATATATATATATATATATATATATATATATATTTCATGTACATGTGCGAAAGAAACAAACTCAAGTCATATATCTTTAAAAAATATTGATCCTTTCATTTTAGTTTTATATCAAGAGACAAACTGAAACTTAATTAAACAATAACCAATAGACCATATATAATTGAGTAATGTTATTATAAAAAGTGCATTAGACCATTCTGTGGTTCAAACATTTTAAACATAGATCAATATATGTGCGTGGACCTCTCTTTTATTCATCAATGTCATATTTCCTAGTACTTCACAATGTCCTCACCTTATTGAACTTGCTCGAGATCTTGTGTAACCTCTTCAATCACTGAAATGAAAAGCCTCAAAACAACAGTGTCATAGCATATCCTACACTTACCTCATTGGGGTGTTCCACATTGTCACAACTCAAAGTATATTCTAATCATAACATGGTGTATAGGACCACGAGAGACTCTACACAAGTCACTTAGCATACTTCATATAAGATAATAGAAACAAAAATTTCAAGAAAGCAATTTCATATCAGAAGTTTGACAAAGCTGATGTCTAACATAAGTTTCAATAAGCCATCTACTACATCAATAAAAGTGATTGAGACGTAACTCACACATTACATACAAAGTCTCGCTACTAAAAAAACAGTGAATATAGACCTACAAATACAGACTACTGAAAGTTGATATTCCTTGAAATACCGACTAAATATAGACTTCCAAGCTAAGGTCGGAAAAATATTGGTCACTTTTCAATACCAACCTCTGAAAGTCGATATTTACCGACCATTAATTAGAAGTTAGTTTAAAGTTTAAGTCGGAAAATTTATTATATAATATACCGACTTTTTGATGTTAGTGTCATTTAATTTAACGTGATTACCTTTTATTTATCATATATTTAATGTGATACCGACCTGATGAGGTCGATACATTTTTTCTTTAATCTAATTACTTTTAATAAAAGCAACATTCATAAGTCGATTTTTTAATAATATTCCTAATAATCATAATTTTGCTATTGTGCATAACACTCTATTTTTATTTTACGCCTGCAATTAATTGTATTAAAAGTGTAACAATTTTGTATACTTTTATTAAAAAAAGGGAAAATACCCAAGTACCCCCTCAACCTATGCCCGAAATTCCAGAGACACACTTATACAATACTAAGGTCCTATTACCCCTCTGAACTTATTTTATATGTAATTTTCTACCCCTTTTTAGCCTACGTGGCACTAGTTCGAAAAAAAAGTCAGCTATCGTTGGGCCCACAAGATAGTGCCACGTAAGCTAAAAAGGGGTAAAAAATTATTAATAAAATAAGTTAAGGGGGGTAATAGGACATTAGTATAGTAAAGTGTGTCTCTGAGATTTCGGGCATAGGTTGAGGGGGTACTTGGGCATTATCCCTTAAAAAAAAGTTAGAATTGTGGAATAGATAAAAAAAACATCAATAATCCATATTTAGGGTATGAAACTATGTTGATATTAATTATGAGATAATTATATATTTGTTGAGTAATGTACAGATTCTATCCGTCCGTCATCAAATCATGAACTTAATATCTCATGCAATGATGTAGAAGTGAAGAGCCAACATATAATCAATTTGAGTATCAAATGCGAGATGATACTTGTAGAAATGTCATAACAAAATTTTTATTTTCTGACTTTTCGAGGTCACTTTTATTTATTTATTTATTTTTATTTTTTATTATTTCATTCTTCTGGATGTTCGAATATTTCTTTCATATATTTTGAAATATCGATATTTGGAGGTTGGTATTAGTTAACTTTTAATTTTAAATATTTCTAACCTCTAGAAGTCGGTATATTTTAATTTTAATTTGTCATAATTTTTAAATTTCGATCGTTTGAGGTTGGTATTTTATATTTTATATTTTTTTTACTTTTGATATTCTGATCTCTGGAGGTCGGTATTCTTAATTTTTTATTTTGTTTATTTTTTATATTCGATCTCCAGAGGTCAGTATAATTTATTTTTTATTTGATGTATTTTTGAGATTGTAACCTTCAAAGGTCAATTTTCTGCTATAAAATTGGTAGTAAATTGCTACAATTTTAGTTGCATATTTCTACCAAAACAACCCAAAGAGTTTCCAACACAATATTTTTCAACATATATATTAAACTACTTTAAAATAAACTTCATCCAACTTCAAAACATACTAAAGTACGATCAAACAATCATATCATATATCATCATATACTATTATAAGAGGGAACCAAAAACTTTAAAATTTGAATTACGATTTTACCCTTATTATAAATTAAAATGTTATAAAGATATTTAACTATTTAATAATATTAAATTATATTATTTTATTCAAAATGTTGATGACTTTTTCACCTCTTTAGAATAATTTTTAATTAAAATATCTAATTTAATTAATTTTCTTGAAATTATTTAAATTATAATTTTTTCATTTAATATTTATTTCGGGATTCAATGAATTTTGACTATCAAAGTTGAATTACTTTTTTGCCTTTTACTTGATAAAAATATTTAATAAATAAAACTAACTAATCTAATTAGTAATATTATTTAAATTGTTACACAGTCTACTTAAATAGGAGTATTATTTTAATTATCACACAAATTACAACAACCGATATTCAATGTCTTGGAATTGCAAGCTTTTTCATGTTCCTAAAATTGTCCTCTATTCAATATTTTGATTTCGTTTCAACTTCCTGAAATTATGAAACAATAATGTGATGTTCATGAATCTGTCAAGCCCTTAGTATAGTTTATTTCACTATATAATTATATATGTACTTATCCCATTAATTTTAAATTTGCTACTTCTTTTAATTTTCATATGTTAGAAAACTTTTCATGTACTCTATTAAGTTTTATATAATACACATAACATTTTCTAAAAAAATGTATAGGATACAGTTTCAATTGATTTGCACAGTAATTTAGATAAGTGTACTACTATTCAAATTATATCACACAATTGAAAGCTTGAGATTCTTATAGCTGATTGCAGATTTGAGGCAACAATGTCAAAGAACCATTTTATGGTAGTTTACCTATCAGGTGATGTTGATTAATTAGTTAAAATTGTTGTGTCTTTATGTTGTTAAGTTTAATTTATCTTACACTTTAATATATGTAAGTTCATGTAAATGTTATATATGAGATTATATACTTTAGAGGTTTAATAAAAAATTTGAAGCTATTAGTTTAATTCGGTGTTGCAATGCATGAAAAACATTGATTTTAATAGCTTGTCATGTTACATTCGATATATATACTATTTTACTAATTATTTATGTTAAATTTTTTTTAAAAATGACTCATAAGTTTTAATCAGACAAAAAATAATCTTCCCTTTCAAATTCATATAACTCATATTATTTTCTTTTAAAAAATTATTTAACGTGAAATAAATGTGTGTTGCACGTATTCGAGAACTAGTATATTATTATAAGTGGGAAGCTTCTAAGTGCAAAATTTAATTATCATTTTGTCCCTATGTTAAATCAAAATGTCATAAAATATTTAATTAGTTATAAAATATTAAATATTATGTTAAATTTGTTAGTGACTTTTGAAATCCAAATTAGATGTTTCGAAAATTTATTTTGATTCAACTTGAAGTTCAATGTATGAGGCATCCTTTGGTCCCATTTACATCACAACAAAAACGTTGATGTTGGAGGGATGAAGAGACAAAACTTACTTTCATCTACATAAGTTATTTTACTTTATTTTTTTCTTTGCATTCACTTAGAGGTGATGGAATTGGAGTATATTGACAAAGTAACAACCTCCACACTTTTTTTTTAAAAAAAAATTCAAATCAAATTATTTAATATTATTTTTTTAAGAAATAATATACTCATTAATATAACAGATTACAGACACACGAAGCACGTACTTAAAAACTAATTTATCTATTTTATATTATCTTAACGTATGAACTTTAATGTTAAATTACTATAATATTTCTAACTTAGGTTGTGACATTTTCGATAAATTGTGACTTTTTCTAAAGGGTTGTGACTTTTCCAAAGAGTTGTGATTTTTTAAATAAGTTGCGACTTTTTCAAAGGTTGTGACTTTTTCGATGAGTTTTGACTTTTTCAATAAGTCGTGATTTTTTTCAAAGGGTTATGACTTTTTCAAAAAGTTATAACTTTTCCAAAGGGTTGTGACTTCTCGAAAAGGCCATGACTTTTCAGATAAGACACAAAAATAACATGTTCATACTACCCTTTGTTGACTATAAATAGATGGGCTTCCCCTCATCTTTTAACCACGATTCTTTTAAATATTTTGTAATGTTCTTCTTCTTGCATTTTTTTTGTGTTATTTATTATTGTTTATTGAGTTCAATATTAAGCAGAATATGAGGTAGCACTAGCGATGAAGTAAATCGCTTTATTCTAAGAAGGTATATTCCATAACTTTGAGTACATGAAAATAATTTTGATGATAAGTAATTATTATTTTTCTTAATATAAACATTATTATGATATGTTCTAATGTATGAAATTAACATGATGTAGTCTAATTTCATTTGTTTTTTTAATAACTTTTCTTGTTTGGTAGACATATGCTTATGAATATATTTTCCTAAAATTTAGAAAATTGTCACGGTTTATATTTTGATGCTCAAGACAAAAGAATGACTTAACTTATCAGTGATACTTATGTAATTTAGATAGTAAGGAAGTTTGCTTCAAAGTAGGTATTATTATATAAACATTGCCCTTTTGGTTTTACTTATCTACTATTTCTTAATATTTGAGTATTTTAGACGAAGAAAATTCGTATGACTTGTAATGACGCCAGTTGAAGTTTTTATTAGTTTAATTTTTATTATTTATTTAGTATAGCTAACTTTTATCAGAAAAATAATTTCATTAATGCATACATATATATATATATATATATATATATATATATATATATATATATATATATATATATATATATATATATATATATATATATATATAAACTGCTTCTTTCCAATAAGTTGACTCAGACGAAGACATAACTGCTTTAAATGTTTGATGCTCATTTTCAAGCAATAGTGCTACAAAATCTGGTCCGAAATAAGCAGATTTTTGTTGGCGAGTACTATGCCTAGCTTCCTCACTAGTTATAATATTTTTCATTGATTCTTCTCGTGGTCATGTAGGTCTTTCACTTATTGACTCATTTCTATTTTATACAGATAAATATTTTCAAAAAACTCTATAATATCCGATTTAATTATCGTATTAATATGAATCTCGGGATAATCAGATTTGTGAACTAAAAACCGACAGATTTTACTGTTCACAACATACTCAATAAAGACACAATCTACTGTTTTGGGTTCAATTTTAACCCTCTTCGGTAAAGGAACCTCTACCTTGGCTAAACACCCCCACACTTTAAAATATTTTAAGTTGGATTTCCTTCCTTGCCACAACTCATATGGATTTGATTGTGTTTTTCGATGGGGTACTCTATTGAGTATTTTATTACCTGTAAGGATGACTTCCCCCCAAAGGTTTCGCAGCGAACCAGAATTGATCATTAAGGCATTCATCATTTCCTTTAATGTTCTGTTCTTTCGTTCTGCCAAACCATTTGACAGTTGTGTATAAGGTGCAGTAGTTTGATGAATAATACCATATTTCAAATATCTATCTGCAAAAGGATATTCATATTCTCCACCCCTATCACTCCGAGTCATTTTTATCTTTAGATTCAATCGGTTTTCCACTTCATTTTTATATTGCTTAAATGCATCAATTTCTTCATCCTTACTATTAAGCAAATATACATAACAAAATCAAGTAAAGTCATCAATAAAAGTTATAAAATACTTTTTCCCACCACGAGATGGTGTTGACTTCATATTGCATATATATGTGAGAATTAAGTTTAAAGTTTTAAAATTTCTTTCAACAGACTTATAAGGATGTTTAACAAACTTACTTTCCACAAAAATTTCGCATTTTGATTTATCATATTTAAAATCAGGCAATACTTCTAGATTAACCAATTTGCAAGACTTTGTAATTTACATGTCTAAAGGGGCATGCCATAAATCATTTAACTCAATAAGTAAACAAAAGCAAAATTTTTAGTAATACTGTCAGCAACCATTACATTCAGTTTGAAAAGACCCTCATTGAGGTATCCCTTTCCTATGAACATTTCATTCTTACTTATTACAGCTTTATCACTAACTAGGACACACTTAAATCCATTCTTAACGAGTAGTGCAACATAAACTAAATTCATCCTAATAGTAGGGACATGCAGAACATTGTTCAAAGTCAAAACCTTGCCGTATGTCATTTTCAACATTACATTCCCAGTTCCTGCAATCCTTGTTGTTACTGTGTTTCCCATGAACAAATCTTCATCGCACTCAGCAGGAGTGTACATTCCAAAGGCTTTTTTTGCAGAGCAAATATGTCTAGTGGCACCTGAGTCGAGAAACCACTCCTTGGGATTTCCAACTAAGTTACACTCCGAGGTCATTGCACACAAGCCATCCGCATCTTCCATTTTCTTCATGATGTTTTCTTGACTTTTGCCTTTGCCTTTAAACTCTCCTATTTTTCTTTCGACCACCGATGAGGGACAAATGCCTTTTCATTAAAGCATAAGAGGACTTTTCAAGTTCCCAACTCTTCAAGTTCTCAACTTTTCAAATTCCTCTATTTCTCATCTTCGGCTACATACCCAAATAAAACTACTTCCAAAATGTATTTGGAGATGTTATTGGGTTTGTTGTTTGTGCGATCTTTGTTGATTCTAGATCTAAAAACTCGACATTCATAGACATCAAATTTGTGTGGGACTCTACTAGATGATTCAAGTTTCAATTAGGCCTTCTTGAAAACTACTCCTAACTTACACTATATAAAGGGTAATATATCCCTTACGGAGGCATCTTGAAAATTTTGATAAATTCATGAAATATTTACAAAGATATAAAGAGACCCATCAATGTTTGGATGATGACATGTTTCAAAAGATGGCTGATGCAACCACCCCGAAAGAAGCGTGGGAAAATTACCAAATTCTGTCCAAGAAGTTGATAAAGTAAAGAAAAAAAACTTCAAACTCTAAGGGTTGACTTTTGAAGTTTTTAAAATGAATGAATCCGAATCCATTTTCGAATTCTGTTCAAGATTGATGGTTGTTGTAAATCAACTAAGAAGATACGGGGAGACATTGACACCCAATTTTGACGCTCTTCGACATGAATTAATTAACGAACTTCTTAATTCCAAATGATTTAAAATGGTTAATTTCATAAATAATAATAATAGTTATATCAAAAAATATTATTTTTCATTTTCGATTTTTTAGAGAGTCGCCACATAATTTTTAAAGAAAAATCAAGAAAAAAAACATCCATTTTGAAAAGACTTAACAGAAAAATCAGTTGAAAATATTGAAAAGGGTTCGGGGATTCTTATTAACATCATATGAAGGTTTTGAAAGAACCTAAGATACTCCGCTTAATTATGACTATCTGACAACTAACTTAGTTTGGCTAAAACCGCTTATTCTTAATTTTTGAAAATTACTTAGAAAGGAAAAGAGTTAAAATGTTAACTTCTTATTTAAGTGAGTTATTTGCAAAATTATTGGTTTTATGCTGATAAGGCCTTTAAGGCGTTCGCGGGGAATTTGGAGTTTTCTTAACCTAAGACTGATGACAATCAAGCAAATAATTAAAAGCACGCAAAGAGGGAGAGAGACTTGGGTCCAAATCCGGTTTTTCTTTTCACCTGGACTGGAATTTGGACCCACCTGTTTTGGGTTTTTGACCCATTTTCTTTTTGGGTTTTGACCCATTGTGTACCTGTCCTAAACTAAACAAATAATTAAACAAAATAAATAAAGTAAAGTAAAGACGACAAGGTCTTATGCCCTAAAATAAATACAATACGAAATGAGAAAACATGAAATAAAATGGGTCTTCAAATCTATCTTCTCCGACTATCTTTAATTTTTATACTCTAGTACCCGTCCGTCGATTTTCATGGACTGCTTGACTCGAAATAAAGATAGAAAACATTTGGGTTTTCATGGACCTCTCGATATGGGTGAGGATGGATTCGTGGTGAACCCCGGGAGGTTTTACATGTCAAACCTAAATAAAACACAGTAGCATGAGATGAGAAAGACTAATACATTTCTATAAAAATAATTGAGCAAAATTTTGGTGATCGAGAACTTAAAGTAGCAAATTATGATAATCATTTGAGGATTAATCTAGTAACTTAGATAACCTGGACAATTACTCTAGCTACTTACCATAATAAGAAAGGATGAAAATTGCCTTGATCCACATTCCCAGATTTTACTTTAAAATTAAGCTATCTTTTTTTTTAAAAATAATGAAAGAAATAATAAAAAAAAAATTTACCACCTGCTCATTTGAACAAAATTAAGACTAACAAATAAGTTATCATTGAGCATATGAGACATGAACAAATACCATACTTTAGTCTCTGCCAGGTGTGTTATCATGTTGGCATGCCATTAAGTGAATCACTAATCACATGTGCAAATATGAACAAACAAAGCCATATGACCTTAAAATTGGAATGGAAGATTCAACCGGCAGAAAACTCAGCCTAAATCAATGTCATATACTTGATAGAAAATGAACTTAAAACAGTCCGAAATACCGTAAAATCATTCGAACGAGATCAAGAATGCGGCCAAACAATTTCAGAATAAACCTTATCATAAGTTTTTTTAAAAAAAAACAGTGATGCTACTAACAAGCATGAGGAAAGAAGACACAATATGAACCCATGAAGCATAAATGCATATAAGATAGCAGTTAATCCATGCATTCGAATCAAATCAGTTGGGACGAGAAACTTGACGGAACCTTGACTAAACACAAAATCATATACGAGCACATAATGAAAACGAGCCCTACAATATCAAAATATTCAAATAATAAGTAACCTTAGATGGAACAGGAAGGATTCAACTCTGTTAGTGAAAAAACTTACAAGATAATAAAATTGCAAGATTACAATTGAAAATAAAATGAAGAAAGTAATCTCTTCAGGTTGAGGCGCGGATATCTCGCTCTCTTTAAGGAGATTCAAGCCCACTGCAGCAAATGTTTTCACCGGTCCAACAGTAGTCCTCTTTGACTTGTCCCCTCCAGGATAAAACAACCTTCACAAAGTATAACTCAACAACTCTGGACAAGAGTTGAGTCCAAATCTCCACAAAAAAGAACACATCCCTTCAACTAATAAGAACTCTCTTTTAGACTAACTCTTTCACTCTTTCTTGTGTTTTGTGTGTACCAAACCAAATGAAGACCACCACTATTTATACTACAAGAAGTCTTCCTAGCAATAAATAGGAAGATAATGGAGGTAGTAAATAGTGAAGATAATGGCCTTAGGAGTTACATAGGTTACATATGTTACAATAGGAGTTACATAGGTTACAATAGGAGTTACATAGGTTACATATGTTACAAAAGGAGTTACATATGTTACATAGGTTACATAGAGTAATGGAGGCATTAAGAATGAAATAAAGTGCTGGACAACCAATGCAAATGGATGATGTAGAAGTCATCCATTCCAATGTTCATTCTGATAACTCCAAAATAAAGCAATTTAATATGTTAAATATTAATATTAAAATGCTAATAATCTAACAATCCCCCACTCATTTTAATATTTAGATAAGAGAGTATATCAGTTGAAGGAAGACTACTATGCATAATGAAGGTGTGCTCTGCATTGTACCTCCACTTAGTGAAACGGTAATTTTTACTCTAGAGTCATAGTGGTCTCAGACTTGAACTATGACTGCTTAAGGGAAATAAAATATCACTGCTCACACATAATAATCAAGGTGTTGACATGAGCTTTAACAACCAGCACGTTATGGCCATGTGCTATCCCGGTTTCATGAGTACATTTGAGAATAAGCCCCATTCTCATAGGAAGCGACCTACTTCCACACTTCACATAGGTGAAATCTGTCGAGAGTGCTCCTGTAAGATTAACACTCTACCCATACGGGCTACAGATATTCATTAAGAGTTTTATCAACTCAACCTTCACAAACTATAGGAAATAATGCACTCACATCATAGGGAGGGAAAAAATTAGTGCATTTTTCACAACAAGTCATCATATGATTAGTTTTTCCCTTTGAACCTGGTTATAGGATCTCTAGTCCCCAGGTTGGGTTCCCTCATATATGACTCAAGAATTTGTAGGCTTCAATCCCATACCCCTCGATATGCTCCAGACCTTTTCTCTTGTTAAGGCCTTCGTAAGAGGATCTGCAAGATTATCACAAGATTTGACATAATCAACGTTAATGGTACCATTTGACAAATACGATCTTACATTACTGTGTTTCCTCCTTATAGGTTTGGATTTACCGTTGTAATAACGGTTTTGAACTCTACCAATTGCAGCGGTGCTATCACAATGAATTAAAATAGGAGGAATTGGTTTTTCAAAATAAGGAATTTGAAACAATAAATCTCTTAACCAATTCGCTTCCTCACTAGCTGAAGCTAAAGCAATTAGTTCAGCCTCCATGGTAGAGTTAGCGATTATAGTTTGCTTTTTTGATCTCCAACAAACAGCACCACCACCTAAAGTAAAGACATAACCAGTGGTAGAACAGGAATGTCACGACCCAAATCCGGGCCGCGACTGGCACCCACACTTACCCTCCCCCTCTCTTACTACTTCATCAGTCGGTGGAGGAGTCACCGCCCTAGTACCAGATGGGCTCGGTGCTCGTCCCCTTCCTCTAGAGGACGTCCTCCCATGACCTCTACCACGGCCCCTTGCCGCTGTTCTTCCTCGAACCACAGCCCCAGTGGCTGGCTCAGTTGTTTCTTGTCTGGCCGGTGTTGGTGTTGACGTAGTCGTTGCTCTAGTTCTAACCATCTGCGAAAGAGAGTGAAGATGGTCAGATACCAATTCGTATCGCCTAGATACCAATTGGACTCAAGTAGTAGAACGAAAGAAAGAATGAAAGAGTGAAATTTTCCTAAAGTCTTATAGCCTCTCAAGGAAAAGTAAAGGCGTCCCCCTACCGTTCCTTAAGACTCTACTAGACCTGTTCTTGTGTGGTGAGACCAACGAACCTAATGCTCTGATACCAAGTTTGTCACGACCCAAATTCGGGCCGCGACTGGCACCCACACTTACCCTCCTATGTGAGCGAACCAACCAATCTAACCTTAACATTTCAATATAATATCAACATAAAGTAATGCGGAAGACTTAAACTCATTAATAAAATCAATAACTATTATTATTCAACATCTATTATTCCCAAAATCTGGAAGTCATCATCACAAGAACATCTACTTTAAACTACTAATTCTAAGAGTTTCTAAGAAGCTAAAAATACATAAGAAGCTAGTCCATGCCGGAAGTTCAAGGCATCAAGACATGAAGAAGAAGATCCAGTCCAAGCTAGAAGCGTTAGCTCACCCTGAAGATCCAGTGTGACGAAGACTGGCTTGAGTTACTGTTGAGTCGAAGATGACGGCACGTTGGCTGCACTCCACAAATAACAAGAAGAAAAACATAAAAGTAGGGGTCAGTACAAAACATGGGTACTGAGTAGATATCATCGGCCAACTCAAAATAGGGAACAATATATATCAAATATTATCGTAAATCAACTATAAAACTCAACATGTAGCAACAACAAGTACTATAATCATCAATAAGTACCATCAAGTTCATCCATGAGGACTCAAGCCTCAACACCATACTCATTTGGGAATTAAGTTTATTAAGTTGAGTATATTATCATCTTTCAAGATTCATTATCTTTCTTCCTCTTGTGTCGGTACGTGACACTCCGATCCCCTACTACTATGTGTCGGTACGTGACACTCCGATCCTCTAATTCTATGTGTCGGGACGTGACACTCCGATCCCCTACATGTGTCGGAACATGACACTCCGATCCCCTACATGTGTCAGTACGTGACACTCCGATCCCCTACATGTGTCGGTACGTGACACTCTGATCCCCTACATGTGTCGGTACGTGACACTCCGATCCCCTAATTCTATGTGTCGGAACGTGACACTCCGATCCACTAATACTATGTGTCGGAACGTGACCCTCCGATCCACTAATACTATGTGCCGGAACGTGACACTCCGATCCACTAATACTATGTGTCGGAGCGTGATACTCCGATCCACTAATACTATGTGTCGGAATGTGACACTCCGATCCACTAATATCATTCTGTAATTCATCAAGCCTTCTCTATTCCAAGGCATCATCAATCCCATTACTTTAATTCATCAAGCCTTCTTCTATACCAAGGCATCATCATTAATAATGTATATTAAAGTTTCTTTTCAAGATTTGGGATTCAATATTTTTATCATGCTTATCTTATCACAATCACATAATCATATTCATGCAAACATACCATTAAGCATATAGTAGGGTTTACAATACTACAAATACATATCATTCACTATTAAGAGTTTACTTATGAAAGCATGAAAACCATAACCTACCTCCACCGAAGAATTGAAATCAAGCAAGTTAATCCTCAAAGCTTGGTGTTTTCCTCTTCTTCTCGATCGTTTCTCTCTCTCCCTTCTTGCTCTTTCTATTTTCTTATTCAAACCCTCTTTCTTTTACCCTAATTAGTGTATAATTAAGAATAAAAGATGGCAATAATAACCCACTAATTAACTTAGGGTTGCCTCTTTTAACCCCTCAAGAATTTTAGTTATTAATATAACCCCACGAAATCTATAATTAAGGAAAGAATAGTCCAAAAACGTCCCTTAAAACGTGTAAGGAAATCCGATTCTGCCTGGGATTTGCGCAACCTGTGACGGGCCGTCGTGCCTGCGACGGTCCGTCCTGTAGGTCGTCGCAAGGGTCAGAGAGTTAACTTCCACTGAACAATCTATGACGGTCCGTCACGCCTGTGACGGTCCGTCCTGCCTGTGACGGTCCGTCACGCCTGTGACGGTCCGTCCTGCCTGTGACGGTCCGTCCTGCCATTTCGTCATGAAGTTCAGAGAGTCGATTTTCAGTACCCAATTTCAGATTTTCTAAGTGTTTTGAAACGAGACCCTGCGACGGTCCGTCGTGCCCATGATGGATCGTCGTTTGGTCCGTCGCCTCAGCCTGTTTTTCCAGAATTGAAGTTTGTTGCTCAAAACGACTAAACAGGTCGTTACAATAGATACCAATTTACCCATCGTTCGTCCCCGAACGATCAAAAGAAGGAAAACAAGGGCGAAAAGGAGTACCTGAATCTGTAAATAGATGTGGGTATTTTTCTCGCATATCCGCCTCCTTCTCCCAAGTGGCTTCTTCAACGGGTCGATTCTTCCATTGCAACTTGATGGATGCAATCTCTCTTGACCTCAACTTGCGAACTTCTCTATCTAAAATAGCAACAGGCTCCTCCTCATAAGACAAGTTCTCATCAAGCAAAACTGAATCCCAACGGATAATGTAGTTCCCATCCCCATGGTATCTTTTCAACATCGACACATGGAATACCGGATGTACTCCGGACAGCCCTGGAGGCAAGGCTAACTCATAAGCCACCTCCCCTACTCGCTTAAGTACTTTAAATGGTCCAATGTACCTTGACTTAGTTTACCCCTTTTACCAAACCGCATCACCCCTTTCATTGGTGAAACTTTCAACAAGACTTGTTCACCCTCCATGAACTCTAAGTCTCTAACCTTTCGATCTGCATATTCTTTTTGTCTACTTTGCGCCGCTAGAAGCTTTTCTTGAATAGACTTTACTTTTTCCATCGAATCCCTCAAGAGATCAGTACCCCAAGGTCTAACCTCGAACGCATAAAACCAACCAATGGGAGACCTACATCTCCTCCCATACAATGCTTCAAATGGGGCCATATCAATGCTCGAGTGATAGCTATTATTGTATGAAAATTCCGCTAAGGGTAAGAAGTTATCCCAATGGCCACCAAATTCTATCACACACGCACGAAGCATATCCTCCAACACTTGAATCGTTCGCTCAGACTGACCATCGGTCTGGGGATGGAACGCAGTACTAAGGTCCAACCTAGTACCCAATTCCGCATGCAATGTTTTCCAAAACTTAGAAGTAAACTGCGTATCTCTATCTGATATGATGGATAGTGGAACCCCATGCAATCGCACCACTTCCGAGATGTAAAGTTTGGCTAACTTTTCTGCATTGTAAATCACCTTGACCGGAATGAAATGAGCAGATTTAGTTAACCTATCAACAATCACCCAAATGGAGTCATACTTACCCATTGTCTTCGGAAGACCAACCACAAAATCCATTGCAATTCTTTCCCACTTCCATTCTGGAATGGGCATTCTCTAAGTGTTCCTCTGGGCCTTTGGTGTTCATACTTTACTTGTTGACAGTTTGGACATTTGGCAATAAAATCCACAATGTCACGCTTCATTCTACTCCACCAAAAGTGTTGCTTTAGGTCACGGTACATCTTGGTTGCACCCGGATGTATCGAATACTTTGAACTATGAGCCTCTGTCAGAATAGTGTTGATCAAATCATCAACTCGGGGTACACATACCCTTCCCTTGATTCTCAAAACACCTTCCTCATCGATTTGTGCTTCCTTAGCCTCTCCTCGCAATACCTTATCTTGGATTCTGCGCAGTTTCTCATCATCGAACTGTCTTCCCTTAATCTTGTCAAGAAAGGAAGATCTTGCCTCCACAGAAGCCAACAATCCTCCCCTCTCATTTACTTCTAATCTCATCAAGTCATTAGCTAGAGTTTGAACCTCTCTAGCCAATGGGCGTCTAGAAGCTTGCAAGTGAGCTAGACTTCCCATGCTTCCCGCCTTCCTACTTAAAGCATCCGCTACAACATTCGCCTTCCCCGGATGATACAAGATAGTGATATCGTAGTCCTTTAGTAGTTCCATCCATCTCCTTTGCCTCAAGTTCAAATCTTTCTGAGTAAAGACATACTGAAGGCTATGATGATCCGTGTAGACCTCACACTTAACCCCATATAAATAGTGTCTCCATTGCTTTAATGCAAATACAACCGCAGCCAATTCCAAATCGTGGGTCGGATAGTTACATTCGTGCACCTTTAATTGCCTTGAAGCATAAGCAATCACACTCTTCTCTTGCATTAGTACTGCACCCAAACCAGAATAGGATGCATCACAATAAACAATGAAGTTCTTACCCTCTACTGGCAAGGTAAGGATAGGTGCGGTAGTCAACAAAGTCTTGAGCTTCTGAAAGCTTTCCTCACACTCATCCGACCATACAAATGGAACATTTTGCTTAGTCAAGTTCGTCAGTTGGGAAGCAATAGAAGAGAATCCCTTGACGAATCGGCGGTAGTAGCTAGCTAACCCAATAAAGCTCCTTATTTCTGACACATTAGTAGGTCTTACCCAATTCTTCACTGTCTCAATCTTAGAAGGATCCACCATCACTCCATCCTTAGAAACCACGTGCCCCAAGAAGGACACTGCATCTAGCCAAAACTCACACTTAGAGAACTTGGCATAAAGCTTTTTCTCCCTCAACATTTCCAATACCATTCTCAAATGCTCTTCATGTTCCTTCTTGCTCTTTGAGTATACCAAATTATAATCAATAAATACGATCACGAAGAGGTCCAAATATGGCTTAAAAATCCCCTTCATCAAGCTCATGAACGCAGCAGGGGCATTCGTAAGACCAAAAGACATCACTACAAATTCGTAATGCCCATACCTCGTTCGAAAAGCAGTCTTTGGCACATCCGTTGCCCGTATTTTCAATTGATGATAACCGGATCTCAAGTCAATCTTAGAGAAGACACAAGCACCTTGTAACTGATCGAACAAGTCATCAATGCGAGGAAGAGGATACTTGTTCTTTATGGTTACCTTATTCAGTTGTCTGTAGTCTATGCACATTCGAAAACTCACATCCTTCTTCTTCACAAACAAAACCGGAGCACCCCAAGGAGATGCACTTGGTCTAATAAAGCCTTTGTTTAACAACTCTTGAAGTTGGGCTTTTAACTCTCTTAACTCCGCGGGAGCCATTCTATAAGGGGGTATAGAAATGGGGCGTGTGCCCGGTTCAAGATCGATACAGAAGTCAATATCCCTATCTGGTGGCATACCAGGAAGATCTGCAGGGAACACATCCAAAAACTCGCGGACTACCGAAACCGACTCAATCGAAGGTACTTGGGTAGTGTCATCCTTGAGATATGCCAAGAAAGCTAAACACCCTTTACTAACCATTTTCTTAGCACGAAGAAAGGAGATGATACACACCGGATTGGAAGTGTAGTCACCCTCCCAAACTAACGGATCTGTCCCAGGCTTGGCTAACGTCACCATTTTAGCATTACAATCAAAAATTGCAAATTGCGGAGAAAGCCAAGTCATACCCAGAATTACATCAAAATCATCCATTTCTAAGATAACCAAATCTACATAAGTGTTGCTCCCCACAAAAGTTACAAGACAAGACCTATACACCTTTTCAACTATCACAGACTCACCCACCGGAGTAGAAACACGAATAGGTATGTCAAGCAATTCACAATGTAAATTAAGACCATTAGCAAATGTGGAAGATACATAAGAAAATGTGGATCCGGGATCAAATAATACAAAATCCATGCAATCACAAACCAAAAGATTACCTGTGATGACAGCATCAGATGCCTCCGCTTCAGACCGCCCAGGGAAAGCGTAACAATGGGCCCTATCGTTCGTCTGTCCGTTGCCCCTACCATGTTGTGATGTAGTGGCCCCAGTTTGCCCATTACCTCTGCCATTTTGGTGACCACCATTACCTCGACCACCACGTCCTCCAGAATAACGGCCTCTACCATGACCACCTCTACCTCTAGCTATTGGGGGTCTATAACTTTGTCTGGGACAATTTTTCCTAATATGTCCAATCTCCCCACATCCATAACATTCTCTAGAGTCAAGCATAGGCCCCTCGGAGAAGTGTTGACCGGTCTGAGGTGGTCCCCCAACTACAGTCTGTAGTGAAGACTGAATTGGTCGGACTGAGTAACTTCCCGAACCCTGTCCTCTAGTGTAAGAACCATTAAACTCACCTCCCTTCCGAAACCTTTTTGATGTTGATGTTGTGGTGACGTCGTCTGGCTTCACTCCTTCCACTTCTATCACAAAGTCTACCACTTCTTGGAAGGATTTTACCGTTGCCGCTATCTGTAAGGCCGAAATCCGCAATTCTGACCTCAACCCCTTCACAAACCAGCGAATCCGCTCTTGAGGACTGAAACAGAGTTGAGTGGCATATCTGGATAGTGCACGAACTTAGCCTCATAAGCATTAACCGACATCCTACCTTGCTCTAGGCTCAAGAACTTATTCCTTTTCCTATCCCTCAAAGTCCGGGGGATATACTTCTCCATAAACAAGCTAGAGAATGAGGCCCAAGTCATAGGCGGTGCCTCTGTTGGTTGACACTCAATATGTGACCGCCACCACATTTTGGCATTCCCTTGAAACTGATAACTCACGAACTCAACACCAAACCGTTCTACTATACCCATCTTGTGTAGTAGCTCATGACAGTCAACCAGAAAATCGTAAGCATCCTCAGATTCCGCACCCTTGAAGACTGGAGGTTTCAATTTCAAGAACTTACTGAAAAGTTCATGCTGATCATTTGTCATTATAGGCCCAGTAGTCAGATGTGGAAACGAGCCTATTTCCAATGGAACATCCATGCGGAGAGCCACAGTAGCCGCATATTGTACCTCCGGAGCCTGAGGTGCTGGTGCAGAAAACACTGGGGGTGTCTGGCCCTGATCAGATAACCCGCTAAGATAAGGCAGAACCTGATTGATCATCTCTGGGGTAGGTTGGGGTGGCATTTCCTCATTCTGTACTTGCTCATTCACCCCATCCTCCCCCTCTCTTACTACTTCATCAGTCGGTGGAGGAGTCACCGCCCTAGTACCAGATGGGCTCGGTGCTCGTCCCCTTCTTCTAGAGGACGTCCTCCCATGACCTCTACCACGGCCCCTTGCCGCTGTTCTTCCTCGAGCCACAGCCCCAGTGGCTGGCTCAGTTGTTTCTTGTCTGGCCGGTGTTGGTGTTGACGTAGTCGTTGCTCTAGTTCTTACCATCTGCGAAAGAGAGTGAAGATGGTAAGATACCAATTCGTATCGCCTAGTTACCAATTGGACTCAAGTAGTAGCACGAAAGAAAGAATGAAAGAGTGAAATTTTCCTAAAGTCTTATAGCCTCTCAAGGAAAAGTAAAGGCGTCCCCCTACCGCTCCTTAAGACTCTACTAGACCTGTTCTTGTGTGATGAGACCAACGAACCTAATGCTCTGATACCAAGTTTGTCACGACCCAAATCCGGGCCGCGACTGGCACCCACACTTACCCTCCTATGTGAGTGAACCAACCAATCTAACCTTAACATTTCAATATAATATCAACATAAAGTAATGCGGAAGACTTAAACTCATTAATAAAATCAATAACTATTATTATTCAACATCTATTATTCCCAAAATGTGGAAGTCATCATCACAAGAACATCTACTTTAAACTACTAATTCTAAGAGTTTCTAAGAAGCTAAAAATACATAAGAAGCTAGTCCATGCCGGAAGTTCAAGGCATCAAGACATGAAGAAGAAGATCCAGTCCAAGCTAGAAGCGTTAGCTCACCCTGAAGATCCGGTGTGACGAAGAGTGGCTTGAGTTACTGTTGAGTCGAAGATGACGACACTTTTGCTGCACTCCACAAATAACAAGAAGAAAAACATAAAAGTAGGGGTCAGTACAAAACACGGGTACTGAGTAGATATCATCGGCCAACTCAAAATAGGGAACAATATATATCAAATATTATCGTAAATTAACTATAAAACTCAACATGTAGCAACAACAAGTACTATAATCATCAATAAGTACCATCAAGTTCATCCATGAGGACTCAAGCCTCAACACCATACTCATTTAGGAATTAAGTTTATTAAGTTGAGTATATTATCATCTTTCAAGATTCATTATCTTTCTTCCTCTTGTGTCGGTACGTGACACTCCAATCCCCTACTACTATGTGTCGGTACGTGACACTCCGATCCCCTAATTCTATGTGTCGGAACGTGACACTCCGATCCCCTACATGTGTCAGAACGTGACACTCCGATCCCCTACATGTGTCGGTACGTGACACTCCGATCCCCTACATGTGTCGGTACGTGACACTCCGATCCCCTACATGTGTCGGTACGTGACACTCCGATCCCCTAATTCTATGTGTCGGAACGTGACACTCCGATCCACTAATACTATGTGTCGGAACGTGACCCTCCGATCCACTAATACTATGTGCCGGAACGTGACACTCCGATCCACTGATACTATGTGTCGGAACGTGACACTCCGATCCACTAATACTATGTGTCGGAACGTGACACTCCGATCCACTAATATCATTCTGTAATTCATCAAGCCTTCTCTATTCCAAGGCATCATCAATCCCATTACTTTAATTCATCAAGCCTTCTTCTATACCAAGGCATCATCATTAATAATGTATATTAAAGTTTCTTTTCAAGATTTGGGATTCAATATTTTCATCATCCTTATCTTATCACAATCACATAATCATATTCATGCAAACATACCATTAAGCATATAGTAGGGTTTACAATACTACCAATACATATCATTCACTATTAAGAGTTTACTTATGAAAGCATGAAAACCATAACCTACCTCCACCGAAGAATTAAAATCAAGCAAGTTAATCCTCAAAGCTTGGTGTTTTCCTCTTCTTCTCGATCGTTTCTCTCTCTCCCTTCTTGTTCTTTCTATTTTCTTATTCAAACCCTCTTTCTTTTACCCTAATTAGTATATAATTAAGAATAAAAGATGACAATAATAACCCACTAATTAACTTAGGGTTGCCTCTTTTAACCCCTCAAGAATTTTAGTTATTAATATAACCCCACGAAATCTATAATTAAGGAAAGAATAGTCCAAAAACGTCCCTTAAAACGTGTAAGGAAATCCGATTCTGCCTGGGATTTGCGCAACCTGTGACGGGCCGTCGTGCCTGCGACGGTCCATCCTGCAGGTCGTCGCAAGGGTCAGAGAGTTAACTTCCACTGAACAATCTATGACGGTCCGTCACGCCTGTGACGGTCCGTCCTGCCATTCCGTCACGAAGTTCAGAGAGTCGATTTTCAGTACCCAATTTCAGATTTTCTAAGTGTTTTGAAATGAGACCCTGCGACGGTCCGTCGTGCCCATGACGGATCGTCGTTTGGTCCGTCGCCTCAGCCTGTTTTTCCAGAATTGAAGTTTGTTGCTCAAAACGACTAAACAGGTCGTTACAAGGAATCACCTGACAAAGTGTTCCAATCCGCATCACAAAAGCCTTCAAGTACAACAGGATATTTTTTATAGAACAAACCACAATTTTTTCGTTCCAATTAAATATCTCATAACTCTTGTTATAGCATGCAAATGTTCATTACCTGGCTTGCTTGTAAACCTGCCAAGTGCTCCTACTGCATATGCAATATCAGGCCTAGTGCAATCAGTCATATATTTCAAACTTTCGATTATACTAGCATATTCCTTTTGTTTTATTACATCATTTTGACTTTCAACAGGAAATAAGTGAACACTTGAATCAAAAGGAGTAGCAACATGCTTGCAATCATGAAAGTCATATTTTTTCAAAATTTTCTCAACATAATGTGACTGGTCAAGGAAAATCCCCTCACATGTTCTTGTTATTTTTATTCCAAGAATAAAATTTGTCTCACCAAGATCTTTCATATCAAAATGGCTTCTAAGAACATTTTTAGATTCATCAATAACATTCATGTTAGAGCCAAAGATCAACAAATCATCAACATATAGGCAAATGATCACATGTGAATTATTCCAAGACTTATGATATATGCACTTATCACACTCATTTGTCTTAAAACCATTTTCAATCATGCAGGAATCAAACTTTTCATGCCATTGCTTTGGTGCCTGTTTTAAGCCATATAGGGATTTAGTAAGTTTACATACTTTGCTTTCTTGGTCTGCTTCAACAAAACACTCAGGTTGGTCCATATAAATTTCTTCATTTAGGTCTCCATTTAGAAAAGCAGTTTTTACATCCATTTGATGAATTTGCAAATCAAAAATTGCAGCCATAGCAACTAAAAGTCTTATGGATGTAATTCTTGTTACCGGAGAAAAAGTATCAAAAAATTCTAGGCCTTCTAGTTGTTTAAAACCTTTTGCAACTAGCCTAGCCTTGTATTTATCAATAGAACCATCCAGTTTCAACTTTTTCCTTAAGACCCATTTGCAACCAATTGTTTTACAACCCGGTGGTAAATCAACTAACTTCCAAGTTTTATTAGAAATTAGAGATTCCATTTAATCATTTACAGCTTCTTACCAAAAAATAGAATCATGTGAAGATAATGCTTCTTTCAAAGTTAGAGGGTCATTTTCAACATTAAACACATAAAAATCAGGACCAAAATCTTTTTCTACTCTAGCTCTTTTACTTCTTCTTAACTCAAAATCAACAACTTCTTTATTTTTCAAAGTTGAAGTAGAAGAACTAGGTAGTGACAAAATATTTTGTTCAATCCTTTGACCCCCACTATTTTTAGTATCAAAAGGAAATTTATTTTCATAAAAAATAGCATCACCAGATTCTATTACAATATTATCTTCAAGATTAAAAAATCTATAGGTTGTACTATTTGAAGCATAACCAAGAAAAACACAAGTAGTAACTTTCTTACCAACTTTGTAATCTTGGGATCCATTAGCCTCACAAAGGCTAGACAACCCCAAACTCTTAGATATCCCAAACTTGGCTTGTATCCTTTCCACAATTCAAAATGTGTCAATTTAGACTTTTTATGAGGCACACGATTCAACACATAACAAGCAGTTAAGATAGCTTCACCCCAAAAATTTAAAGGTGCAGGTGACTCAATTAGCATGACATTAGTCAATTTAACTAAAGTTCTATTTTTCCTTTCTGCTACTCCATTAGACGAAGGAGAGTAAGGAGGAGTAGTTTCATGAATTATTCTCAATGATCTAACAAAAGAATTAAACTCATTTGATTCATATTCACGGCCTCTATCACTTCTAATTCTTTTTATTTTTCTTCCAAACTGATTTTCAACCTCATTGAGATAAGTTTTGAAATTTTCAAAAGCATCACTTTTATTTTTCATCAAGTAAACATATGTAAACTTAGAAAAATCATCAATAAAGGTGATAAAATATCTATTACCTCCACGAGTTAGAATTCGACCAAATTCACAAATATCAGTATAAACTAATTCTAACAAATCAGTTTTTCTTTCAACTTGAAACTGAGGCCTTTTAGTGATCTTGGATTTACTACAAGCCTCACACTTTTCAAAATTCTTTTTAACCATTGGGATTAAACCTAAACTACTCATGATTCCAACATAACGATCATTAATATGACACAAACGAGCATGCCAAAAATTAGTAGAAGAAAGCGTATAAGCAGAAGTAGAAGTTTTATTCATTTCAACATTCAACTTAAACATCCCATCACATGCATACCCCTTCCACACAAAAATACCTTTCTTCACTATTACATATTGATCAGATTCAATTATTTGTTTAAAGCCTGCTTTATTAAGAAGAAAACTAGACATCAAATTTTTTCTCACAGAAGGAGTATAAAGTACATCTTTCAATGTTAATATCCTTCCAGAAGTAAAACACAATTCAACATCTCCCTTTCCAAGCACTTGAGTAGTGTGAGCATCACCAAGCATGATAGTTTTGGGCTCCTCAAAATGAGTATATTTTTTAAACCAGTCTTTGTCATAACAGACATGACGGTTTGCACCAGAATCAGCCCACCATCCATCAACATTCTCAACCATGTTTATGTCGGTAGTCACCGCCACAAAAGGTTCTTCGGTAACGTTTGCCTGAGGGTTAGGACCATGTTTTCAGAATCAGCAAAATCGAGCAATATGCCCACTCTTGCCACAAACAAAGCATGGTCCCTTTTCTTGAACATGTTGATTTTGTGCTTGGTGATTTTCACCATTATTTTTCTTGGGAGGTCTACCATTATTTTTCTTGAATTTTTTCTTCTTAGGGTTTAAAGAAGTATTTTTGTGAGTTTCAGGAGTAGCATTATTCGAAGTAATTAAATTTACCTACGATGTGATGTTGTTCTCTTCTGTTTGTAAAAGTGCATCTTGGCCTCTTGCTTCTTTTTCCATGCGGATTTTCATTATCAAGGTTTCAAGAGAGGTTTCCTTTTGTTTGTGGCGCATAGTTTGTTGAAATTCCTTCCAAGAAGGTGGAAGTTTATCCACTATGCCACAAACAATAAGGTTATCTCCAATTTTAACGTCTTCGGACCTAAGCTCTCCAACAATCATGATGAAGTCTTGAGCTTGATCTACCACTGATTTGTTGTCCACCATTTGGAAATGAAAAGATCTACTAGCTGCATATTTTTTCGCTCCAGCGTCTTCGGTATCATACTTACTCTGCAATGCCTTCCAAATTTTCTTTGCACTAGAGTAAGTTCTATCATAATAATCATAAAAATTATTAGATAGACAATTAAAAAGATAACACCGACGCTTATAGGAATCACCATCGTACTTTTCCACTTTCTCTAATTGAGAAATAGTTACATCATCATTCATAGTGGTGATGTCTTCTTTATTTGGATTCTTCTCGGTTAAAACGTAAGAAACATTGAGAAGACTTATGTAGAAAAGTACTTTACCCTTCCATCTTTTGAAATGGTTACCATTGAACCGAAATGGCTTGTTAAGATATCCAATCTTGACATCAGCGGTTTTTTCAATTGTAGCCATCTTTGAATCTCCTTAAAATTGTTAGTGAAAAAACTTACAAGATAATAAAATTGCAAGATTACAATTGAAAAATAAAATGAAGAAAGTAATCTCTTCAGGCTGAGGCGCAGATATTTCGCTCTCTTTAAGGAGATTCAATCCCACTGCATCAAATGTATTCACCGGTCCAGCAGTAGTCCTCTTTGAGTTGTCCCTTCCAGGATACAACAGCCTTCACAAAGTATAACTCAACAACTCTGGACAAGAGTTGAGTCCAAATCTCCACAAAAAAGAACACATCCCTTCAACTAATAAGAACTCTATTTTAGACTAACTCTTTCACTCTTTGTTTTCTCTTGTATTTTGTGTGTACCAAACCAAATGAAGACCACCACTATTTATACTACAAGAAGTCTTCCTAGCAATAAATAGGAAGATAATGGAGGTAGTAAATAGTGAAGATAATGGTCTTAGGAGTTACATAGGTTACACATGTTACAATAGTAGTTACATAGGTTACAATAGGAGTTACATAGGTTACATATGTTACAATAGGAGTTACATATGTTACATAGGTTACATAGAGTAATGGAGGTATTAAGAATGAAATAAAGTGATGGACAACCAATGCTAATGGATGATGTAGAAGTCATCCATTCCAATGTTCATTCTAATAACTCCAAATTAAAGCAATTTAATATGTTAAATATTAATATTAAAATGCTAATAATCTAACAAACTCAAACAAGCTTAACTAGATCAATAACATAACAAAATATTCTTATTGGCATGATGAGTGACATTACCCTATATTAAGATGTTGCAAACTACAACTCCATTTCAGTTATGGAAATCAGAAAAATCAACCAAACAGGAAGATTACAAAAATCAAAATCAAAGACGAACACAAAAAGAACTTAGTGAGGGGGAAACCTTTCTTAGTGCAGTAAATTTGGAACCGAGCGAGCTGGAAAGGATGATTCCACCACAACAAAGTAGGATGTCCACTGCCAACGAGTAACTTAGGAGGAAACTCGAACTCGAACCAACTTAGAGGAAAAGGATGAGCAAGGTAGAAGAATAAGATTCTAACCAAACCCACTCTTCACTCCCTTTTGGATGTATTTTGTATGTTTATGTATTTTTTATCTGTAGCTCCCTCTAACTATATCTGTGGAAAACAAAGAAAACTTCACTGCTTCTTGCTCAAAAGTTCGACCAAGAGCTCTTAAAGAAAAAAATTATATTTTTTTTAATAAAATCCCCTCAAAGAGTTTCTACTCCAAGGGATTATTCATAGAAGAATTTTGGGTTCTGAGATAGGTGGAAGGCGGGGGAATTTTCGGAAAAAACCAAGGGTAAAATTGAGATTCTATGTCCCTTTTTGAAGGGAACAAAACGTATCGCTACGCTCTTCACGCAGGGAAAAGAAAAAGTAAAATAAAAGGGCCGGAAATCAAATGTTGGGTTCCTTTGTAAAAAAAAAGGTGGGTTGGGATGGTCCAAACTTGTTTTTAAGATAGGCTGAGGATAAGCCAAACGAATTTTGGACGAGATTGCGTTTAACTAAGCCCAAATCTGTTCCAAAGGTAGCTGAATCAGATTTGATAAACGAAACCCGTCAAGATTGAGACAAAACGAATTAATACGAATCAATCAATGAGCTTCTTAACTTAGACAAAAAATAAAATAATTAAGTTAAATATAAATGTAAATAATTTGCGATATACGCTTATACAATTAAAATAATCAAACAACCAATATATTCTTTTGAGCTGATTTTAGATATTCAACACGTAATTATGTAAAACATGCATTAGTTAGCAAGTCATGAAAAACAAAATTTCAATTAATATAACTTGCAGGCTATATTTTAAAATTTACAGAACTAACTATTTTAAAATTGTTTGACTTTGAAGAAACTCGAGGATTTATCTTGACTGGAGGGTCAAAATTGAGTGTCAACAACAATAACAACAACAAGAATAACAATAACAATAACAATAACAATAACAACAACAACAACAACAACAATAATAATAATAATAATAATAATGATAATAATAAAAATAATATAAAAATAATATTGTGCAAATTATTTTAACTAGTTTTATCGTTTTATCTAATTTTTAGGTGAGATAGTTGTTTAACATAAGTGGAAATATGATTATAATATTTTATAAATATCAAAAATCGTGTCGAAAGATTTTAATTTTAATAATTATTTTATTAATTTAGTCCAGTATATTTTTTAAATTATTCAAGTTATTTAGTTTGTATTCGAGCTAATTATTTTATTTCATTAAAATCAAGAAGTTCTTTAGTTGATTATATCCATTCGTCCTATTTAATTGGCCGATTTTAGATTCACTTTGATTAAGTTTTTAACTTGAATTGGCTAAGTTGCAATTGACTTCATCATTTTCCAATTCCTTTCCTAAACCAACCAGCCCATATACCCAAGCTTCCTAAGCCGAATTCCCTCTCCCATCCTAGCAAATCGACCCCATTAGCCTAATTCTCCAGCCCATACCTTTTTTGACCCATCCTACGTCTGCTCTCTTCTTCCAAAGAAAAACAGAAACGATTCTAGCAAAGAGCGCCACGTTAGTGCACGTAACCCGTCGCTCCCAACTCCAGTAGACACATGAAAGAGAAGCAAGGATACATAGTGTTCCTCACACTCGACAGATGCAATGCGACAAACTCAAAAGCCAATCTCGTGTTGATTGCGTCTTCTCCAACGTTCCCATGATAGAAGATGTGTCCCCTTCTTCAGGTTTGTACGATAGCAGAGGCCTGCGAGAATCATCCTTGAGACGACGAGATTGTTCCACATGCCTTTGAAGGATAGGAGGTTGATCTTGGTGAAATTGTCAAATTTCTAGAAAAAGTGTGTTTTCCCTCTTTGGTGAAAGCTTTTTTTTTTTTAAATTTTGAAGGGAATTCGAAATGGATCTGGGTTTTTGAATCCGATTTTGCCCTACCTTTCAAAAATCGTGGCCTAATTTTTCATCTATGAATCTTCTCTTTCTCCTTTAATAAAGAGAGAAGAGAAATTTTTTTTGGCTTTTTCTTGGGAATTTTCTGTAGAGAACACATATTGAGTGAAAATCTTGGGTAGACTTTCTGTTAGAAAATTCTCAGAGCAAAGGCAGTGGTAAAGGTAATAGTTGTAGGCTATATGAAAATAATAATATAAAATACAGTCAAAGAAATAGGGGAAAGTTTTTTCTCTTCTTCTGCCCTCTTTAGAGATTTTGGGTTTGCTGCTTCGTTTTGAATATCTTTGCTGCCGCTTGTGTTTATTATTCGATGGAGGGCATTCGTGTTCGGTATTCTTGTGATGAAGCGTCCTCTACTCGTTTCAACCCAGTCTCACTGCACTTAGCAAGGTAAAACCTTTTTTTTCTCAGACTACTTATTTTCTTAAGGTGCGGATCGTGCATTACTTGAAAGTTGATGAGTTTGTGCTTCTGTCTGTCCATTTCAGGGTCATTTGAGCATGATTTGAGTTGTGCTGTCTCTTTTCCTGGGTATTGTCTAATGCATATGGGAGAAGTATGTGTTTTTCTCTGGTTGTTTTAGGCACAAGTCCATTTTCCCTTAATTTTATGTTTTCTTAAAGGTTTTTTTTCTTTCCAAGTTGTCCGCTACTCTTTTTTTAAAATTTTCTCTTTTAATTGACTGTGTTTGGTTCCGAAATTTCAGTATTGAGGTTGTGGTGATGAGTAACGACAGCCACCGTAATTTTCAATAGTCTATGACAGGTACAACAACTCTTTTTCCCTCTTTTTACTTTATCGTTTATCTGCTCGACATTGTTTATTGTTAGTTTTAGGGTTAAAAAAATTCAACCCCCCTGCAAAAGCGCCACTTTAGTTGTAACGAATTAATCAAATCAAGTAAATAACTTAAATTAAATTTTACAAATTGAAATTCACTTAAATAGAAAAATTAATACTTCAATTTCAAATGACTCTAAATATTTCTTTATTTCAAAATAAGTTAGACCGTTTTTATCCAAATAAGTTAGTTGTTGGATAATCGCAATTTAGCAAATATTTTAGGTGTCGTAAAAAATTAATTTTATAATATCAATCCCTTTTAATATAATAAATATAATATCTGAAATAATAAAGATAATCAAAAATGAATTGTAAATTATTTATTAATTTTATAAAGTGACTAAATAGTTTTGAACATTTTAAAATAGTATAATTAATAATTACATTAATTTATTTTCACCATTCAATAATTGACTATTATTTGACGAAAAAAGTAATATAGAGGGGAAGAAACTAACACGCACTTGTCGTTGCAACCAATCATTTAATGCTCGATAAAGTGTCACCAAACGATGAGTATTGCCTTCTTCAATACCCAAATTGTTTCTATTAATGTCACACCAAAAGTCATCCTCCCAAAAATATCAATTCATCATTAATGTTGTACCATCATACTTTTTTTTTAAAAAAAAACACGTAAAATTTTCACGGATTTGGCAGCAAAATTTATTTTAGTGTTTTCTCTTCACTGGTAATTATTCACCCAATCTCTTTTCAAATGATTTAATATCATCCTACCATTATAATACTACTCTCACATCGACAAGTGCAATACACACACTCCAAGTCATTGATCCGCCATGGCCACGTAGTACATTATTTAAATTTGAATTTTTAATTATTTTGTTTCTTTTTTATTTATTCACAAATTTAGTAAGAATTATTTTAGAAAAAAATCAGCGCTTGTTCCTCAATTGTCACAATCCCCATTGATAAAAACAACAACTCAGTCAAAATTGCAATTGAACAAACTCAGTCATATTAGTCCAAGATCTCAAATGTATTTTCACAATTTTACAAAAACACATTCAATTTTGAAGACATTATCAGAATAATAAATAATAAATGAAAATTTAATTTGTGATGAAGATATTGTATATTTTTCATTAACAAAAGCTTCATGTTTATCACATTCAAACTCTGTCATAAATAATAATTTAGAAGCAAAAATAAATTATTGACTTTTTTTTAATGTTTTCCGCGTTCATCACACCCTTTTACTGCTTAAAAGAAAATGAGGGTTGGGATGGAGGTGTTTCAAAGAAAAAGAAAGAAGCTGCGAAGTTCTTCGAAGAAGAAAAGAAAGAGGCGAGACAAGTGGTGATTGAGGTGGCTAGTCCAAAGATAAAGAGAAAGGGTTGCGATGGGAGTTCAAAGAGGGGATATAGAGTTGGGATGAGAGTTTCAGAAAAGAAAAAAAAAGGTGTGTGTTGTGTACAGCCCGGGGGGGGGGGGGGGGGTATCAACAAGAAGAAAGAAGTGGTGCGAATGAGGTTGAGAACTTGGGGGTGATGGGGTGTAAGAAAGATGAACGAGCTGGTGGTACTAAGAACTTGGGGGTAGTTGGGTGTAAAGAAGACGAAGGAAAGAAAGATTATTGGCTAAAAAAAATCGGGCCCAATAAGGTTTTTCTACGCACAGTGACTTATTTGACTTGGCACAGTAGCTATTTAGGTGTATTTAAATTCACTTGAAAGATGTTAAGAGAGATATTTAAACACCTATACAGTTAAGTGTTAAAGTAAGATTTGTTATCAAATATAGGGAGATTTTTATGTATTAGAGAAAATTATAAGGTGGTAAATAAAATACATGCTAAAAAGAATAGAATTTTAGGTAACTAAAATATTAAGATTTTCCTAAATATCAAATCATGCTTTGTAATTTGCACCATAATAATAATAATGACAATAATAATAATAATAATAATAATAATAATAATAATAATAATAATAATTCATTAATTGCTATGATAAAATACTTCATTTGTTTATTTTTATTTGTTACTATTTGATTTGGGACACTTATTAAAAAAATAATTATTGATATAATTATTTTGTTAATGTATTTCATTGAATAATATTTAATATTATGTCTTGAAAATGATTTAAAAAATAAATATTTAATACTAAAGGTAAAACATAAAAAAAAAATCTTTTTATATATCAAAAGTAACAAATAAAAATGAGTGCAGGGAGTAATTTTTCTGCTAAGATAAGATGAAGTAAAAGTATTGTTAAATACCAATAAATATATGTATTGGGATATTAGGAACTTTATTTTTAATCAGAAGCTCGTTTGGGTTTGAATTGTTGAATATGAAGTCTTTTTAGGTAGGAAGAGTTTTGTAAAATGAATTTATAGGCATAACATATTAATATGTCATTTAATTTTATTATATTTGATATTTTTGTCAATTAACTTTTATGTGCATAAGTAGACACTCATAGATGTCAATTGAAAAAAATTTAATTTAAAAAACACATGTATGTATTATGTGAAATTTATATCAGTCTAGCCTCAAAATACTAATCAGTTGCCAAATGAGATATAAAAAAAAACAAAACGTAATAAGTCATTGTTCCAGATGTTTATATAGTATTAGAGCAAAATCCATCTCACACAATGTCAGACCTCTAAATTAGAAACTGCCCACACACCAGATCCCCAATTAACACCTTGCGTGAAACGCAGAATGTTAAAGAACGAAAAATTCCTATATTGATGATTAATGAAATAAGTAATCTCATTATAAGACTTGATTATTCACCCTTTAAGCTAGCTTCTGAAGTCAAATTAAGTCTGAATCCTTTATCTAGCTATCGTTCAATATATTCATGAAATTTCTTTTCGATTGACCTAGTATGCTCTCGGGCCACTCTACTACACACTAAAAATGATCTTTTGAATTTCATTTAAATTCCTACAAATATAGCAAGTAGTTGACCGTTCGATCCCAATAAGTCATACCCTAAGTAATTAATATGTTCGTACATTTTTCCATTGAACATATAGGTTTATCATTGGAACCACTAATTGGAGCAATAGCATATGAAAATGTGGCATTGTTAAAACCTTCAGATCAGGCTCCAGCATCTTCATCAGTATTAGCCAAAATAATTCCCAATTATTTGGATAACAAAGCTATTAAAGTCATTGAAGGTGATTATACAGTTGGTGACAAATTGTTGCAACAAAAATGGGACAAGATTTTCTTTACAGGTTCGAACTTAAATTTACAAGATTTATTTTTCTTTTTATATGTCTTGCACAAGATCCACGATACTACTAGACAAACACCTTTAGAGGTAATAAATAGACACATTAATAAAGAGTATTAAAGTCTTTATCGGATTAGTAAATGTCATTAGATCCAATATCGCTAAAGACTTTAGAAACATATATAAAGAGTGTTAATTGCCATTAAAAATATATATTTAATATTGTCATTCATTAAGTACTGTTAAATATTATTTTTTATATAGAAATGTTGATTTTACCTAACTATTTGTCTGGATATGTTTTGAGACATTCCTTCAAGTTTTTCTTGAAAATAATCATTTATCTTGTAGTTATTTACCTATAACAGATCATTTAAATATTTATGAATTTAATTAAAACTTCTTTTAGATGATTTCATATGTTTCTACTGTTACCTTATAACCTGACATTTGTATATTGATATAAATAATATGATTACGTATACACGAGTTTTCTAATAATCACATCAAGATTATTCACCTTAATAATGTTGTCGAATTTTTATTTAATGATGATTGCATATAACTGGTGATAAAAATTGTACATTTTGTAGAAGTAATCATTGTTTCTCAGTATCACATGCTCTTGATTTTCAGATTGATTGTTAGACTAAATTTGGTCGTATCACAATTTTGATATACATAAATATTGATACAATTTTGTTAATGGAATATAATAATTGATATCAATTTCATTCTAAAAGTTTATACTTAGTGATATACATTATATATATATATATGAATGATATCAATTTAATAAGCATAACACATAAATGTACTATTTAACTTGACCTGATTTCATATTTATTTCATTCAATTTTAGTTATGTACAAGTAGACACTTAAACTTGTATAAATTTGAACATATAGATACACGAGTCATACGTGACACAATACATGTAGGACACTACGTAAGACAAAAAATGATATGAGGGAAATGTGTGTCTATTTGTTCAACTGTATACAAGTTTAAGTATCTACTTGTGCATACCTAAAGTTGAAGGACATAAATGTAATTTGAAGTCAAATTAAATGACATATTTATGTATTATGTCATTTTAATACATTTTATATGTATACATATAGAAAATTTAATGTTATTCTAGGGGAAGATTTATTTGGTTTGCTAAATTCAAAAAAAATTTACAACCTGAAACATAGAGCATTGGCTACTAGACGTAAATATCATAAATTATGGTTATTTTATGTCATTTAATAGGCCAACTTGTTAGAGTATTATTTTTTTATGGCTCCACATATGTTAACAGTTATGTGAAAACTAAGTAACAAATAAATAAGAATACTATATTAGTTTGTTCATTTTATTACAAAAAATTATATAAAATTAATTAATTTTAAATATTTTCAAAAATTTTACAGGGAGTCCAAAAGTGGCTCAAATTGTTATGGGTGCTGCAGCCAAGCATTTGAATCCAGTGACCCTTGAATTGGGGGGAAAATGCCCTGCTATTATTGATTCACTCTCAAGTTCTTGGGATAAAAAGGTAAATTCAACATTCTTTTCTCTCTATTTTTAATTTTATTTAAATTTCCTTATATTCTAAAAATAAAAATAAAAATAGTACACATATAAATCGTCGCATCATGTGCGTGTCAATATGTGATCTAGATCAATAGTAGTTAAATATAGAAGCGCCTCCACAAGATCGAATGGAAAGGAAAGGCAAATAAATTAAAAGATGTTAGCGCCTCAATAGTATGAAGGGAAAACTAAACACCATGCATAAAATACTTTTAAGTTTTAGATATATTTGAATAAGTGAGAAAGAAATTGGAAAAATAAAAGTACCATATTTTTAACAATTTAAAGCATGGTAAGAAAATTCAAAATATTTTGCTGAAATCTTATTGCCAATCATCATCAAAATACCTTTTGTACGATTTTACTTCAAGAAAAAAAATAAAGCCCCTAATATAAAAATAGTACTAAACCAACAAGTTATCTCCTTTATTTCTAACTATATTTGAACTCTTTAATGCAAACGATTTTGCTTCAAACATTTTAACATCATTTTTTTTTATAAATTATTTTATTATCCTATACTAATTTTATCAAATATCTGGGTTTTTTTTCCACTTCTCATAGATTGCAATGAGAAGAATTCTTTCTGGAAAATTTGGGAGTTGTGCTGGCCAAGCATGTAGTGGGATTGATTATATCCTCGTCGACAATATATTTGTCAACGAACTTGTATGTATTGGATTTGATGTGATTAAGTTGTTCATTAAAAAGAAATTTCATGAGTTCTAGTTTTGATAAATATATATATTGGTTTGTCATCAAATACTAATAATTAATTCTCATTTCAATTTTGCACTAGGTAAAGTTGATTAAACTTGGGATTCCAAAAATGCTTGGAGAAAATCCAAAAGAATCACATTCAATTTCAAGGATAGTAATCAAAAATCAGTTTTTGAGATTAAAGAATCTCTTAGATGAGCCAATGGTAAAAAAATCAATTATTTATGGATAATCATGCGATGAAGATAATTTGTGAGTAACTTTAATTTTTTCGACATTTTAATTTATTTACTTTTTACATTAAAGAATCAAAGGTATATCGAAATTAACATCCCTATCTCTAAAGTAGTGACCATAAGATCTGCGTGCACTTTATCTTTATCAAAATATAACTTTTATGAATATATATTGAATATATTGTTGTTATTGTTGTAGTTTTACATTTAAGTGTAGATATGAGGAAAAAACACATTCTTGTCATAAAATGATCTTTGGGAAATGTAGTCCATTGTTTGATCAATGAAAAGTATTTTCTAAAAATATAGGCTTATAAATACTAATTAATCATATAGAGCTATCAATTAGATAATGTTTAAAGTCAAATTTGGGTAATATAGGCTTATAAATACTATATAAAAATATAGGTTTATTTGGTGTTTGATTTTCAATAGTTGTCTCTCGAGACAAATAGCTTTATTACACTATATATGTTTATTAATTTTATGAGTCAAAATAATAAAAATAATATTTTTAGTCAAATGTCTTTAAGAATTTCTGCAAATAACGCATTACAATATTTTAGTAATTTAATTTTTAAAAACAAAACTTAAAGACCAACTTATTTTTGCAAATAACACATTACAATATTTCATGAATTCAATTTTTAAAAACAAAACTTAAAGACCAACTTATTTAAAGGGAAAAATTAAAGACCCATATATTTGATGAAAAATTACCCAATTACATGGTCAATTTTATGTATTAATAATGATAATATAAGTATTAATGAGATGAAGTAATATAATGCATAATAATATACTATTAATAAGTGAGGAAAGCAATTTCTCCTCTTGTTATAAGAAAATATATTCCTTGAAAAAAGTTTCTTCAATAACCAAAACCAAACCCCATAATCAATTTTTTTTAAAAATATTGTCTTCATACCAAAAAATACATATTTAGTATAAATTATTATCTTGTGTTATTTTAAAAGTTGCCAACAATATTGCATTTAATTTTTTGAATGATTTATATGTGTAAATGCAGGTACATTGAGCCCACAGTATTACTGTATCCTCCCGTGCAATCTACAATCATGATTGATGAAATTTTTGGCCCATTGAGCCCTATCATAACAGTAAGATATACAGTATAATATTATTTTTCGAACGTATTAAAAGTATCAGAATTCAAGATTCAAAATACTAAACGAAAAACTTGAAGAATATATTGCATTCCGTTTATAATTTTTCACAAATAATCCCTTTTCTAACTAAAATCATGAATTGTAAAATCGTGTTTTCTTTTTGTCTTTCCCTTGCCCATCACATCGTTTACTCTTTTTTCTAACAACTTAAACTTCTTTGTCATTTTGATTATCTTTATAATATAATTTGATTTAAGCCTTATAGTAACCTTCAATATGTTGCACCTCTATTACAAGTCCAATATATATTTTTAGAAGTTTATTTTGATTTGTCATAAATTATATTGACCTTGAATTATAATGTATAATGATTTTATATCGACTTATTTTATAACATCAACTTATTAGTTGAACGATATTTTATTTGTGTATATATATATATTTTAAAATGTAGAGGATTATGTATTGGTCATAAAAAATTTAATAACTAAAATGTACACCACATTTTATTTTTGACAAAAAGGGCAATACTTGCTCTAATTAAGGTTAATTTTGTTTGGTTTTTTGTCATTAGTTGGATAAAATTGAGGACAATATTGAATTTATCAATGCAAGGCCTAAGCCACTTACTATATATGCCTTTACCAAAAATGAAGAGTTCAAAGGAAAGATTACAAAAGGAACCTGTTCAGGAAGTTTGGTTTTTAGTGATACAATCATTCAGGTAAGTTTTTTTTCCTTTTAATTCACTTTTATTTTTTCACATTTATGAAGTAATGTGAGTTTGCTACATAGAGAGACTAAAGGTTATTTAATGTATTGGTTTATGTACTATTTAAGTATTTATTTAGTCTCAATTTGTTTTAATTATTAGGATCTTGAACAATTTTTACCATGACTTTGTTCTTAACTATCAAACACCATTACTAACCATATTTTGTTGTCACAATCTCTATCACCATTGTCAATAATCACCACCATCGTCTTTACCCATCACCACCAACGATTTTGCCATTGCAATTAGTCAATCACCATAACTGTCAATCACTACTATTGGTCGCTATTATATTTACCACCTTTATTATTATAGTAATATTTACTGTCATTACCACTCTCACCATCAACCACTTCTATGACTATGGTCATTTCCAATTTGTTAGGTTATTAGCGTTTTAAGATTAATATTTAACATATTAAATTGCTTTATTTTGGAGTTATAAGAATGTACATTGGAATGGATGACTTCTACATCATCCATTAACACTGGTTATCCATCAATGTATTTCATTCTTAATTCCTCCATTACTCTTTGTAACCTATGTAACTCCCATTGTAATTTATGTAACCTATGTAACTCCCATTGTAACCTATGTAACCTATGTAACTCCCATTGTAACCTGTGAAACTCCTAAGACCATTATCTTCACTATTTACTACCTCCATTATCTTCCTATTCATTGCTAGGAAGACTTCTTAGAGTATAAATAGTGGTAGTCTTCATTTGGTTTTAGAGACACACACAAAACACAAGACAAAACAAAGAGTGAAAGAGTTAGTCTAAAAGAGAGTTCTTATTAGTTGAAGAAAGGTGTTCTTTTTTGTGGAGCTTTGGACTCAACTCTTGTCAAGAGTTGTTGAGTTATACTTTGTGAAGGCTGTTGTATCCTGGAGGGGACAAGTCAAAGAGGACTAGTGCTGGACCCGTGAAAACATTTGCTGCAGTGGGCTTGAATCTCCTTAAAGAGAGCGAGATATCAGCGCCTCAGCCTGAAGAGATTAATTTCTTCATTTTATTTTAAATTGTAATCTTGCAATTTTATTATCTTGTAAGTTGTTTACTAACAATTTTAAGGAGAATCAAAGATGGCTTCAATTGAAAAAACCGCGGATGTCAAGATGGGAGATCTTAACAAGCCATTTCGGTTCAATGGTAACCATTTCAAAAGATTGAAGGGTAAAGTACTGTTCTACTTAAGGCTTCTCAATGTTTCTTACGTTTTAACTGAGAAGAATCCAAATAAAGAAGACATCACCACTATGAATGATGATGAAACTATTTCTCGTCTAGAGAAAGTGGAAAAGTACGATGGTGATTCCTATAAGTGTCGGTATTATCTTCTTAATTGTCTATCTGATAATTTTTATGATTATTATGATAGAACTTACTCTAGTGCAAATAAAATTTGGAAGGCATTGCAGAGTAAGTATGATACAGAAGAGGCTGGAGCGAAAAAATATGCAACTAGTAGATTTTTTCGTTTCCAAATGGTGGACAACAAATCAGTGGTAGATCAAGCTCAAGACTTCATCATGATTGTTGGAGAGCTTAGGTCCGAAGAGGTTAAAATTGGAGATAACCTTAATGTTTGTGGCATAGTGGATAAACTTCCAGCTTTTTGGAAGGAATTTTAAAAACTATGCGCCACAAACAAAAGGAAACCTCTCTTGAAACCTTGATAATGAAAATCCGCATGGAAGAAGAAGCAACAGGCCAAGATGCACTTTTACAAACAGAAGAGAACAACATCATATCGAAGGTAAATTTAATTACTTCGAATAATACTAATCGTGAAACTCACAAAAATACTTCTTTAAAGCCTAAGAAGAAAAAAATTCAAGAAAAATAATGGTATACCTCCCAAGAAAAATAATGGTTAAAATCACCAAGCACAAAATCAACAAGTTCAAGAAAAAGGACCATGCTTTGTTTGTGGCAAGAGTGGGCATATTGCTCAATTTTGCAGATTTCAGAAACGTGGTCCTAACCCTCAGGCAAACGTTATCGAAGAACCTTTTGTGGCGGTGATTACCTACATAAACATGGTTGAGAATGTTGATGGATGGTGGGCTGATTCTGGTGCAAACCGTCATGTTTGTTATGACAAAAACTGGTTTAAAAAATATACTCATTTTGAGGAGGCCAAAACCATCATACTTGTTGATGCTCACAATACTCAAGTGCTTGGAAAGGGAGATGTTGAATTGTGTTTTACTTATGAAAGGATATTAACATTGAAAGATGTACTTTATACTCCTTCTATGAGAAAAAATTTGATGTCTAGTTTTCTTATTAATAAAGCAGGATTTAAACAAATTATTGAATCTGATCAATATGTAATAGTGAAGAAAGATATTTTTGTGGGGAAGGGGTATGCATGTGATGGGATGTTTAAGTTGAATGTTGAAATGAATAAAACTTCTACTTGTGTTTATATGCTTTCTTCTATTAATTTTTGGCATGCTCGTTTGTGTCATGTTAATGATCGTTATTTTGGAATCATGAGTAGTTTAGGATTAATCCCAATGGTTAAAAAGACTTTTGAAAAGTGTGAGGCTTGTAGTAAAGCCAGGATCACTAAAAGGCCTCATTTTGAAAGAAAAATTGATTTGTTAGAATTAGTTCATACTGATATTTGTGAACTTGGTGGAATTATAACTCGTGGAGGTAGTAGATATTTTATCATTTTCATTGATGATTTTTCTAAGTTTACATATGTTTACTTGATAAAAAATAAAAGTGATGCTTTTTAAAATTTCAAAACTTATCTCAATGAGGTTGAAAATCAGTTTGGAAGAAAAATAAAAAGAATTAGAAGTGATAGAGGCCGTGAATATGAATCAAATGAGTTTAATTATTTTGTTAGATCATTGGGAATAATTCGTAAAACTACTCCTCCTTACTCTCATTCGTCTAATGGAGTAACAGAAAGGAAAAATAGAACTTCGGTTGAATTGACTAATGCCATGCTTATTGAGTCACATGCAACTTTAAATTTTCGGGGTGAACCTATCTTAACTGCTTGTTATATATTGAATCGTGTGCCTCATAAAAATTCTAAATTGACACCTTTTGAATTGTAGAAAGGTTACAAGCCATGTTTGGGATATCTAAGAGTTTGGGGTTGTCTAGCCTTTGTGAGGCTAATGGATCGCAAGATTACAAAGTTGGGTAAGAAAGTTACTACTCCTGCTTTTCTTGGTTATGCTTCAAATAGTACATCCTATAGATTTTTTAATCTTGAATATAATATTGTAATAGAATTTGGTGATGCTATTTTTCATGAAAATAAATTTCCTTTTGATACTAATAATAGTGGGGTCAAAGGATTGAACAAAATATTTTGTCACTACCTAGTTCTTCTACTTCAACTTTGAAAAATAAAGAAGTTGTTGATTTTGAGTTAAGAAGAAGTAAAAGAGCTAGAGTAGAAAAATATTTTGGTCCTGATTTTTATGTGTTTAATGTTGAAAATGATCCTCTAACTTTAAAAGAAGCATTATCTTCACATGATTCTATTTTTTGGAAAGAGGCTGTAAATGATGAAATGGAATCTCTAATTTCTAATAAAACTTGGAAGTTAGTTGATTTACCACCGGGTTGTAAAACAATTGGTTGTAAATGGGTCTTACAGAAAAAGTTGAAACCGGATGGATCTATTGATAAATACAAAGCTAGGCTAGTTGCAAAAGGTTTTAAACAACTAGAAGGCCTAGAATTTTTTGATACTTTTTCTCCGGTAACAATAATTACATCCATTAGACTTTTAGTTTCTATGACTGCCATTTTTTATTTGAAAATTCATCAAATGGATGTAAAAATTGCTTTTCAAAATGGAGACCTAAATGAAGAAAAATATATGGACCAACCCGAGTGTTTTGTTGAAGCAAGCCAAGAAAGCAAAGTATGAAAACTTACTAAATCCCTATATGGCTTGAAACAGGCACCAGATTTTACTCTTGAAATAAAAATAACAAGAACATGTGAGGGGATTTTCCTTGACCAGTCACATTATGTTGAGAAAATTTTGAAAAAATATAACTTTCATGATTGCAAGCATGTTGCTACTCCTTTTGGTTCAAGTGTTCACTTATTTCCTGTTGAAAGTGAAAATGATGTAATAAATCAAAAGGAATATGCTAGTATAATCGGAAGTTTTAGATATGTGACTGATTGCACTAGGCCTGATATTGCATATGCAGTAGGAGTACTTGGTAGGTTTACAAGCAAGCCAGGTAATGAACATTGGCATGCTATAACAAGAGTTATGAGATATTTAATTGGAACTAAAAATAGTGGTTTGTTCTATAAAAAAAATCCTGCTGTACTTAAAGGCTTTTGTGATGCGGATTGGAACACTTTGTCAGGTGATTCCTGTTCTACCACTGGTTATGTCTTTACTTTAGGTGGTGGTGTTGTTTGTTGGAGATCAAAAAAAGCAAACTATAATTGCTAACTCTACCATGGAGGCTGAACTAATTGCTTTAGTTTTAGCTAGTGAGGAAGCGAATTGGTTAAGAGATTTATTGTTTCAAATTCCTTATTTTGAAAAACCAATACCTCCTATTTTAATTCATTGTGATAGCACCGCTAGAATTGGTAGAGTTCAAAACCGTTATTACAACGGTAAATCCAGACCTATAAGGAGGAAACACAGTAATATAAGATCGTATTTGACAAATGGTACCATAAATGTTGATTATTTCAAATCTTGTGATAATCTTGCAGATCCTCTTACGAAGGCCTTAACAAGAGAAAAGGTCTGGAGCACATCGAGGGGGATGGGATTGAAGCCTACAAATCCTTGAGCCATATATGAGGAAACCCAACCTGGGGACTAGAGATCCTATAACCAAGTACAAAGAGAAAAACTAATCATATGTTGACTTGTTGTGAAAAATGCACTAATTTTTCCCTCCTTATGATGTGAGTGCATTGTTTCCTGTAGTTTGTGAAGGTTGAGTTGATAAAACTCTTAATGAATATCTGTAGCCCGTATGGGTGGAGTATTAATCTTACAGGAGCACTCTCGACAGATTTCACCTATGTGATGTGTGGAAGTAGGTCGCTTCCTATGAGAATGAGGCTTATTCTCAAAAGCACTCATGAAACCGGGATAGCACATGGCCATAACGTGCTGGCTGTTAAAGCTCATGTCAACACCTTGATTATTATGTGTGAGCAGTGATATTTTCTTTCCCTTAAGCAGTCATAGTTCAAGTTTGAGACCACTACGACTCTGGAGTAAAAGTTACTGTTTCACTAAGTAGAGGTTCAATGCAGAGCACACCCTCATTAGGCATAGTAGTCTTTCTTCAGCTGATATACTCTCTTATCTTAATATTAAAATGAGTGGGGGATTGTTAGGTTATTAGCATTTTAATATTAATATTTAACATATTAAATTGCTTTATTTTGGAGTTATAAGAATGAACATTGGAATGGATGACTTCTACATCATCCATTAGCATTGGTTATCCATCAATGTATTTCATTTTTAATTCCTCCATTACTCTTTGTAACCTATGTAACTCCCATTGTAACTTATGTAACCTATGTAACTCCCATTGTAACCTATGTAACTCTCATTGTAACCTATGAAACTCCTAAGGCCATTATCTTCACTATTTACTACCTCCATTATCTTCCTATTCATTGCTAGGAAGACTTATTGTAGTATAAATAGTAGTATTCTTCATTTGGTTTTAGAGAAACACACAAAACACAAGAGAAATCAAAGAGTGAAAGAGTTAGTCTAAAAGAGAGTTCTTATTAGTTGAAGGAAGGTGTTCTTTTTTGTGGAGCTTTTGACTCAACTCTTGTCCAAAGTTGTTGAGTTATACTTTGTGAAGGCTGTTGTATCCTGGAGGGGACAAGTCAAAGAAGGCTGTTGTATCCAACTTTTATGTCTATTACACAAAAGTCATCTTTCCATTTTTGTCACATATATAAAAGGTCATCCAACTTTAACCAAATTATCTAAAAAATAAATTACTTCAATTTTATAATTTGAATCAAATATATAACCTCACACTCCAAAATAAGTAAATTACATTTAGAATATGTAATTCTAGAACCCCCTCTCAATAATATTGGTCTTTATAACACCAATTTTCATTATGATTTAATGATCAAACTAACCATCAAAATGACTTGCTACACATAAAAATGCAGTATGCAGCTGATACACTTCCATTTGGAGGAGTAGGACAAAGTGGCTTCGGAAGATACCATGGAAAATTTTCATTTGATACATTTAGCCATGAAAAAGCAATAGCAAGAAGGAGCTTTCTTACAGACATTTGGTTTAGATATCCTCCTTGGAGTGATCATACACTACAACTCTTTAGATCTGCTTTTATATATGATTATCTTAGTGTAGTTCTTATTACACTAGGACTAAAAAGGGCTTGATGTTTACAAATTATACTTGCAATTATTTGTATTTGTAATTTAATTATTTGTTTGGTATGTAATTTACAATTGAAGTGTGGATTTTCATTTCCATTCAAAACATATTGAGGAATAAATGTTTTTATTGTGATTTTCCACTACTCTTACAACTCTTCTTTGTCATAATCCCTGTATAGTTAATAGTTATGTTCATGATACATTTTAATATTAACTAACGTAATATTAGAATTTAAAATTTTGTAAGGTAGTCTAATATATATATATATATATATATATATATATATATATATATATATATATATATATATATATATATATATATATAAAGCCGAATCCAAATCCACTGATGTGACACCCTCCAATGGCAAGCATTTACAATTATCTATTTTTACCTATTTATTTTTATCTCTTTTTTTTACTTTATTAAAATTATTTTTTGTACTTTAAATTTATACTTTAAAAAATTGAAAATGTTTAAAAGAATTACATAATTAATAATATTTAAGTGAATGGTAGATGAAAAGATAAAAAACTTTTTATTTTTCACAACAGTTTATATTTAATCAATAAAATAGAAATATTTGATCTTTCATAAGCAACAAGAATAGACTCCTTTGCTTCTTATTCTTCACATCAATCAATTTTTCAATATCATGTTTTTATAAAATAAAGGCCATGCAACAAGTGTACCTATTAAAAAAAAAAGACTTTTTGAAAGGATGTTGAAAGTATAATTTTTCCTACAAAAAGATATTGATTGAAAAAAATATTTATTTGGTTGAGAATTCAAGTGTACCTCTTCAAAATATAAGACTTTTTATGAAAGAATTCAAGCGTACCTTTTCAAAATACAAGACTTTTTAAAAGAATGTTTCACTATAATTTTTCCTACAAAGAGATATTCGTTATAAAAAAATTCATGTGGTTAAGAATTTTTTATGATAGGAGAGAGTTCAAAGAGCAAGAAGAATATTTAGAAAATGAATCTATTTATGTATGGAATTCATATCAAATTATGAGAAAATTAGGAGGAGGACAAGGAAAAATGTGTTTTCTCATTTGGAAAGAGCCAAAATTTATGTTGACATTATTTCTTTCACCTTCTTTGTTCTACTAATTTTTTTTTTTACTAAAAGTATTTTCTATTTTGTTTTTTCTGTTATGCATCTTTAGTTAAAAATTAATATAAGTAAACGAAATTATATATGTGTCACGATCCAAAACGAGCCGCGAGTGGCACCCACACTTATCCTATTATGTGAGCGAACTAATAAATCTAAACCCCAACAGTTCAACCATCATGAAACAAATATAATGTGGAAGACTCAAAATCTTATTAATATAACCAGTAAATAAGCTTCTAAAATTTATCAACTATCATCCCCAAAATCTGAAAGTCATCACACCAAGAACATCTATTATCAAGTTTCTAAATCTAAGAGTAATTCAGAAGCTAAAGTAAGTAAAATAGATGGTCCATGCCCGAACTTCAAGGACATCAAGACGAAATGAGAGAATCCAGTCCGAGCTAAGAACAGTAGCTCACCCTGAATTCTGATATACTGGAGACTGGCTAGAGTTGTAGACGAGTCGAAGTCGATGGCACGTTTGTTGCACTCCACAATTAACAAAGAGAAAAATACAAGTAGGGGTCAGTACAAGGAACACGTATTGAGTAGGTATCATCGGCCAACTCAGAATAGAAAGTAATATATATCAAAAAATAGTATAAAATCCACTACAACACTTAACTGGTGACAACAACAAGTACAAGAATCATTGACAACAACACCATACACACCCATGAGGACTCAAGCCTCCACACCATACTCATTTGGAAAAATAGGTTCTTTGAAATTGAGTTTATTAACATGATTCAAGATTCATTCTCTTTATTGTTATCGTGTCGGAACATGACACTCCGATTCCCTAATACTACGTGTCGGAATGTGACACCTGATCCCCTATTTCTAAGTGTTGGAACGTGACACCTGATCCCCTATTTCTACGTGTCGGAACGTGACACCCGATCCCCTATTTCTACGTGTCAGAAAGTGACACCCGATCCCCTATTTCTACGTGTCGGAACGTGACACCTGATCCCCTATTTCTCATTGCTTCAGTTCATCAAACCTCTTTTATATCAATGCATCATCTTAACAGAGAGGATTAAGATTTAGGATTCCACAATCACAACATACAAACACACAATCAAGCATATAGAAGACTTCACAATACTATCCAATACATATCAATCGCTATTTAGAGTTTACTGTGAAATAGCATAAACCATAACCTACCTCCACCGAAGAATTGTAATCAAGTAAGCTACTTCCCAAAGCCGTTTTGCTTTTCCTCTTCGTTTCTCTCTTCTCTCGTTCGTTCTCCCCTCTTCTTTATCTTCTTATTTTTCTTCTACGGATTCTTTTTCTTTTACCCTAATTATCATATAATCAAGTATAAAAGATGATAAAAGTAACCCACTATTCAAGGTTAACTCCTTTAACCCCCAAGTAAATAGGTTATATAACTTACCCACTAATTTCATACAGTTTGTCATAAATAGTCCAAAACACCCCTTAAAACTTTTAGCAGAAATCCGACTCAGTCTAGGTTACGCAACTCGTGACAGCCCGTCGTACATGCGACGGTCCGTCCTGCAAATCCGTCACAAAGTTCAGAGAGTCAAATTCAGTAAAGAGGTTTGTGACGGTCCGTCATGCCTACGACGGTCCGTGCTGCAATTCCGTCGCGAAGTTCAGAGAGTTGATCCCATAACCCACAGGAAACTTACACAAGTGTGAGACGACGGAGTCCATGACGGTTCTTCATGACCATGACGGTCCGTCGCGTGATCCGTCGACCCAGTCAGTTTTTATCACAATGATTCTACTACTCGAAACGACTAAACAGGTCGTTACAATCGATACCAATTTACCCATCGTTCGTCCTCAAACGATCACAAGAAGAAAAACAAAGGCGAGAAATAGTACCTGAATCTGTAAAAAGGTGTGGATATCTTTCTTGCATAGACACATGAAATACCGGGTGCACTCCTGAGAGTCCTGGAGGCAATGCCAATTCATAAGCCACCTCCCCCACGCGCTTCAGAACTTCAAATGGACCAATGTACCTAGAACTAAGCTTATCTCGCTTACTAAATCGCATCACCCCTTTCATGGGCGAAACGTTCAGCAAGACTTGCTCACCCTCCACAAAATCCAAGTCTCTAACCTTGCAGTCTGTATATTCTTTCTGCCTGTTCTGAGCGGCTAGAAGCTTTTTCTGAATGCATTTCACTTTATCTAACGATTCCCTCAGAAGGTCAGTACCCCAAGGTCTAATCTCAAATGCATCAAACCACCCAATGGGAGACCTACCTCTTCTCCTATAAAATGCCTCGAATGGGGCCATATCAATACTTGAGTGATAGCTATTATTGTATGAAAACTCCGCTAAGGGTAAGAAGTTATCCCAATAACCACCAAACTCTATCACACATGCACGAAGCATATCCTCCAAAACCTGAATTGTTCGCTCAGACTGACCATCGGTCTGAGGGTGAAATGCAGTACTAAGATCCAACCTAGTACCTAATTCAGCATGCAATGTTCTCCAGAATTTAGATGTAAATTGCGTACCTCTATTTGATATGATGGAAAGTGGAACTCCATGCAATCGAACAATTTCTGAGATATAACGTTTGGCTAACTTCTCTGCATTGTTAGTCACCTTGACCGGAATGCAGTGAGAAGACTTAGTTAATCTGTCAACAATTACCCAAATGGAGTCATACTTACCCAATGTCTTTGGAAGACCAACTACGAAGTCCATTGCAATTCTCTCCCACTTCCATTCAGGAATGGGCATTCTCTAAAGTGTCCCCCCAGCCCTCTGGTGTTCATACTTTACCTGTTGACAATTCGGGCATTGAGCAACAAAATAAACAATGTCACGCTTCATCCTTCTCCACCAAAAATGTTGTTTTAGGTCACGATACATCTTGGTTGCACCATGATGTATAGAATACCTTGAACTATAAGCCTCTGTAAGAATAGTGTGAATCAAATCATCGACACGGGGCACACATACCCTTCCTTTAATTCTCAAAACACCTTCCTCATCAATTTTTGCTTCTTTAGCCTCTCCTCGCAATACCATATCTCGAATCCGAATCAGTTTCTCATCAGTAAACTGCTTTCCCTTAATCTTGTCAATAAAGGAAGATCTTGCCTCCACACGGGCCAAAACTCCTCCCTTCTCCAGTACTTCCAACCTCATAAAGTCATTAGCCAGAGTCTGAACCTCTCTAGCCAATGGGCGTCTAGAAACTTGTAAGTGAGCTAGACATCCCATGCTCCCTGCTTTTCTACTTAAAGCATCTGCCACAACATTAGCTTTTCCTGGGTGGTACAAGATAGTAATATCATAGTCCTTCAGTAGTTCCATCAACCACCTCTGTATGAAATTCAAATCTTTCTGAGTAAAGACATACTGTAAACTGCGATGATCTGTATAGACTTCACACTTAACCCCATATAGATAATGTCTCCATTGCTTTAATTCAAACACAACTGCAGCCAACTCCAAATCATGGGTCGGATAGTTACGTTCATGCACCTTTAGTTTCCTCGAAGCATAAGCAATCACATTCTTCTCCTGCATTAGCACTGCACCAAAACCAGAATAGGAGGCATCACAATAAACAATGAAGTTCTTACCTTCCACTGGTAAGGTGAGAATTGGTGCAGTAGTCAACAAGGTCTTGAGTTTCTGAAATCTTTCTTCACATTCTCCGACCATACAAATGGAACACTCTGCTTAGTCAAATTTGTCAGTTGGAAAGCAACCGAAGAAAATCCCTTGACAAATCGACGGTAGTAGTTAGCTAAACAAACAAAGCTCCTTACCTTTGTAACATTAGTAAGTCTTACCCAATTCTTCACTGCTTCAATCTTGGAAGGATCCACCATCACTCCATCCTTAGAACTACGTGCCCCAAGAAGGATACTGAATCTAGCCAAAACTCACACTTGGAGAATTTGGCATAAAGCCTTTTCTCCCTCAACACTTCCAACACCATTCTCAAATGTTCCTCATGTTCTTTCCTGATCTTTGAGTATATCAGTATATCATCAATGAACACAATGACAAAGAGATCCAGATATGGCTTAAAAATCCCGTTCATCAAGCTCATGTAAGCCGCAGGGGCATTCGTAATCCCGAAAGACATTACTAAGAATTTATAATGTCCATACCTGATCCGAAAAGCAGTTTTCGGCTGCCCGTATTTTCAATTGATGATAACCAGATCTCAAATCAATTTTTGAGAAGGTACAATCACCTTGTAACTGATCGAACAAATCATCAATGCGAGGAAGAGGATACTTGTTCTTAATAGTTACCTTATTCAGTTTCCTGTAGTCTATGCACATCCGAAAACTTCCATCCTTCTTCTTCTTCACAAATAAAACCGGAGCACCCCAAGGGGATGCACTTGGCCTAATAAAACCTTTACCTAACAACTCCTGAAGTTGGGCCTTTAACTCCCTTAACTCAGCTGGGGCCATTCTATAAGGGGGTATGGAGATGGGGAGAGTACCCCACTCCAGATCAATACCAAAGTCAATATACCTATCCGGTGGCATACCAGGAAGGTTTGCAGGAAACACATCCAGAAAGTCACGGACTATAGAGATAGACTCAATCGAGGGTACTTAGGAAGTATCATCCCTGAGATGTGCCAAGAAAGCATAACAACCCTTACTAACCATTCTCTTAGCACGAAGAAAGGAGATGATACGAACTGGGGTGGAAGTATAGTCACCCTCCCACACTAGCGGATCTGTCCCAGGCTTGGCCAATGTCACAATTTTAGCATTACAATCTAAGATTGCAAAATTTGGAGAAAGCCAAGTCATACCCAGAATTACGTCGAAATCAACCATCTCTAGAATAATCAAGTCTACATGAGTATTGCTCCCCACAAAAGTCACAAGACAAGACCTATACACATTCTCAACTATCACAGACTCACCCACAAGAGTAGATACACGAATAGGCATGTCAAGCAAATCACAATGTAAATCAAAACCAATAGCAAATGAGGAAGATACATATGAAAATGTGTATCAAGGATCAAATAATACAGAGCCATGCAATCACAAACCAAAACATTACTTGTGATAACAACATCAGATGTCTCTGCTTCAGAATTCCCGGGGAAAGCATAACAATGGGCCCTATCAGCTGTTAGCCCATTGCCCCTACCATGTTGTGCTGCAGTAGCTCCAGCTTGCCCGTCACCCCGGCTGATTTGGTGACCACCATTACCTTGTCCACCACGTACTCCAGAATGGCGGCCTCTCCCATGACCATCTCTACCTCTAACTATTGGGGGTCTGTAACTCTGTTTTGGACAAAACCTCCTAATATGTCCAGTCTCTCCACATCCATAACACTCTCTGGAGTCAAGCATAGGCCTTTGTGAGAACGACGAAGTCTGGGGATAACCTCCAAACTCAGAGAAATGCTGACCGTTCTGCAGCGGACCCCCAGCTACAGCCTACAGTGAAGACTGAATAGGTCGGGCTGGGTAACCTCCTGAACTCTACCCTCTGGAGTAAGAACCACTAAATTCACCTCCCTTACGAAACTTCTTAGATGTCGATGTCATGGTAAAGTCGTCTGGCTTCAGTCCCTCCACCTCTACCAAAAAATCTAGCACTTCCTGAAAGGATTTTGCTGCAGCAGCTACCTGTAAGGTTGGGATCTGCAAATCTGACATCAACCCTTTCACAAAACGGCGAATCCGCTCTTGTGGACTGAAGCAAAGCTAGGTGGCATACCTGGATAGTGCACGAAACATAGCCTCATAAGCAGTAACCGACATCCTGCCTTGCTCTAGGCTCAGGAACTCATCTCTCCTCCTATCCCTCAAAGTCCGGGGTATATACTTCTCCATAAATAGGCTAGAGAATGATGCCCAGGTCATAGGTGGTGCCTGTGTGGGTTGACACTCTAACATATGACCGCCACCACATTTTGGCATTTCCCTGAAACTGATAGGTCACAAACTCAACCCCGAATCGTTCTACTATGTCCATCTTACATAGACGCTCATGACAATCAACCAGAAAATCATAGGCATCCTCAGATTCAGCACCCTTGAAGACTGGAGGTTTCAACTTCAAGAATTTAGTGAAAAGTTCATGTTGATCACTCGTCATTATAGGCCCTGTAGTCAATCGAGGAAACGTGTCTACTCCCAATGAGGCATCCATGCGGGGAGCCACAGCAGCTGCATGTTGTACTCCCGAAACCTGAGGTGCTGGTGCAGAAAATACTGGAGGTGTCTGGCCTTGATCAGATAACCCGCTAAGATAAGCAAGAACCTGGTTAATCATCTCTGGGGTAGGTTGGGGTGGTAATTCCTCATTCTGCACTTGCTCATTTCCCCCTTCCTCACCCTCTCTTACTACCTCCTCAGTCGGTGGAGGAGTCACCGCCCTAGTAATAGCTGGACTAGGTGTTTGTCCTCTACCTCTAGAGGACTTCCTCCCGCGACCTCTACCACGGCCTCTTGTTACTGCTCCTCTTCGAGCCACAGCCCCAGTGGCTGGCTCAGACGCACCCTGTCTTCCCGGTGTTGGTGTTGGCACAGTTGTTGCTCTAGTTCTAGCCATCAGCGAAATAGAGTGAGGATGTGAGATACCAATTTGTATCACCTAGATACCAATTGGATCCAAGTAATAGCACGAAAGGAAGAAAGAATGGAATTTTTCCTAAAGTCCTATAGTCTCTCAAAGAAAAGTAAGGGCGTCCCCCTACCGTTCCTCAAGACTCTACTAGACTCGTTCTTGTGTGATGAGACCAACGAACATAAGGCTCTGATACCAAGTTTGTCATGACCCAAAACGAGCCGCGAGTGGTACCCACACTTATCCTATTATGTGAGCGAACCAACAAATCTAAACCCCAACAGTTCAACCATCATGAAACAAATATAATGCGGAAGACTCAAAATCTTAGTAATATAACCAGTAAATAAGCTACTAAAATTTATCAACTATCATCCCCAAAATCTGGAAGTCATCACACCAAGAACATCTATTATCAAGTTTCTAAATCTAAGAGTAATTAAGAAGCTAAAGTAAGTAAAACAGATGGTCCATGTCCGAACTTCAAGGACATCAAGACGAAATGAGAGAATCCAGTCTGAGCTAGGAACAGTAGCTCACCCTGAATTCTGATATACTGGAGACTGGCTAGAGTTGCGGACGAGTCGAAGTCGATGGCACGTTTGCTGCACTCCACAATTAACAAAGAGAAAAATACAAGTAGGGGTCAGTACAAGGAACACGTACTGAGTAGGTATCATCGGCCAACTCAGAATAGAAAGTAATATATATCGAATAATAGTATAAAATCCACTACAACACTTAACTGGTGACAAAAACAAGTACAAGAATCATTGATAACAACACCATACACACCCATGAGGACTCAAGCCTCCACACCATACTCATTTGGGAAACAGGTTCTTTGAAATTGAGTATATTAACATGATTCAAGATTCATTCTCATTATTATTATCGTGTCGGAATGTGACACTCCGATCCCCTAATACTACGTGTCGGAACGTGACACCCGATCCCCTATTTCTATGTGTCAGAACGTGACACCCGATCCCCTATTTCTACGTGTTGGAACGTGACACCCGATCCCCTATTTCTCATTGCTTCAGTTCATCAAGCCTCTTTTATGTCAATGCATCATTATAATAGAGAGGGATAAGATTTAGGATTCCACAATCACAACATACAAACACACAATCAATCATATAGAAGACTTCACAATACTACCCAATACATATCAATCGTTATTTAGAGTTTACTATGAAATAGCATAAACCATAACCTACCTCCACCGAATAATCGTGATCAAGTAAGCTACTTCCCAAAGCCTTTTTGCTTTTCCTCTTCGTTTCTGTCTTCTCTCGCTCGTTCTCCCCTCTTCTTGTTCTTCTTATTTTTCTTCTACAGATTCTTTTTCTTTTACCCTAATAATCATATAATCAAGTATAAAAGATGGTAAAAGTAACCCACTATTTATTTCAAGGTTAACTCATTTAACCCCCAAGTAAATAAGTTATTAAACTTACCCACTAATTTCATACAGTTTGTCATAAATAGTCCAAAACACCCCTTAAAACTTTTAGAAGAAATCCGACCCAGTCGAGGTTATGCAACTCGTGATGGCCCGTCATACATACGACGGTCCATCGTGCAGATCCGTCACAAAGTTCAGAGAGTCAAATTAAGTAAAGAGGTCTGTGACGGTCCGTCGTGCCTACGACGGTCCGTGCTGCAATTCCGTCGCGAAGTTCAGAGAGTTGATCCCATAACCCACATGAAAAATTACACAAGTGTGGGACGACGGAGTCCATGACGGTCCGTCAAGACCATGACGGTCCGTCGCGTGATCCGTCGACCCAGACAGTTTTTATCACAATGATTCTACTACTCGAAACGACTATACAAGTCGTTACAATATGTATGTTTTTTTTTCTTATAGGTTATATTATTTATTAAGATGTTGTATAAATGCATTAGGGACAAGATATCATGCATGTATTAGTTATAAGAAAGAAATTTAATATTTATATTATATAATACCATGAAGAATGAACATGTGTGCACATATATATATTTTGAGATCATTTTATTATACATGGCTATTAAAATAAAAAAACGTTAAATTACTTAAATAAGTAACAAATAAAGATAGAATTTAATGTATAAAACGTTTTCAAAAGCAAATTCCAAATTCAAATGTTAGAATTACATTTCATTTTCGTATTTATTTATTAGTTGATTGGATTTCACCTTAAAGGAATATGTTCTTTTTGTGTGTATTAGATATGACGAGTAATTTCATTATTATTGAATTTATCAATGTTTAAATTATTTATATAATTTTTCTTAAAAAAAATAAAAAGCTACCAACGATATTTTTAATTAGCTATTAAAAAAATATAAATACTATAATTACTGGTGCAATATTTTAAATTATAAAAAAAGATTTATTAATAATTTTATTTTTACCTCTATCTTAATTTTAAAAATTGAAAATTTTACCTTACTATTTATATAAGGTAGTCATATTTTAATTTCTTTCATCATCAATACTATAAAATCTCTTTTCTTTTCTCAATCTCATTATTAATACTTAAGTCACTCATTTTTTTTTGTGTGTTTTTTGTTTAAAAAGAATTTATTCAACTTAAGGAATTAGGTATTATAACTTTATATGCATTGCATTTCACTTTTTCTAAAGAGAATTTAATTTATCATTTTAATTTTATTTTAGATTCTTTTTTTTGCTAAAAATTTATATCTATATATGTATTTATTAAAGTTAAATGATGAAAGAAAAGGTGTCATGTCTCACGGGACAATATTTATATTTTTTTCTTAGAGTTTTGACCTTTTTTTTTTTTTTTTTTTGATTACGAAGCACTTGCAATTTTTTTAATTTCTTTCTACACTAATTATTAACAATTATTACATTTCTTCAAATGTATCCTTCTTCTTCTCTTTCTTTAATCTTCCTTAAACAAAAGATCAATATAATTTCCCTATTATTGTCATTTATTTTGATTCCTTAAAATGCCTCTGTCTCTCTCTTTCTTCCATCTTCCTTTAAATAAAAAATGTAAGTATCTTTCTGTTATTTCATTTTCTTAAATACCTTCTTTAAATTTATTACTACTATTTTCTCCTCTTTTTTATCGTTCTAAATAAATTTTTCTAACATACTCGACTATCAAAAAATTTTTATATATAATTATGAGTCTTAAATAGGGGAGAAATCACGTAAAATATTTTCGTATTTTTATTTAGAAATCAAATAAAATCTCTTCACTTCTTTTTCAACAATTAAAATTTAATATATACAATTATGTTTGTTATATATATATATATATATATATATATATATATATATATATATATATATATATATATATATATATATATATATATATATATATATATTATGACTGTTAAGTGCATTCAAATTATTATTTTATATTTTACCCTTTCAAATTTATTTTCCGATGATCAATTTATAATTATATATACATTATTTATATTTTATCATTGTCAATAAATTTAAAAAATATGATACGATAAATTTTTAGAACAACTAAAACAAACATATATTTAACTAACAATATATAATATAACAGATAATAATCATCCAAATAAGGTGCAATATTTAAAAAAATACAACGAACCAACCTATACGTTCCAACAAATAATACCAAAAAGAGACTTTAGAGAAGAAAAAAAGTGAGTTACATCTCATATCTTTCAATTACATATATATTTTACTACTTATTTATTTATGTTATTTCTATAATCCAAAGTAAAATTGATTGTTTTTATTAACATGGAATATTTTTTCATATTCATTCTTTTAAAAAATAGGATGTTCAAAGAACTACAGAAAATTGATTTGTTTTGTCGAGATGCTTTCTTTTCTAAAATATTGGTATGATATTAATTATCTATCTTATATTATCTTTTTCCTTTTCTTTTTTATTTGATTTTTTCTTCATTTTTTTTGAATTTTTTATTGTAATTAAATAGGTGTAAAGAAAAATGAAGTTTTATACTTGTTTAATTTGTTAATT